>NC_068566.1:27486317-27789347 GCF_025698545.1 Gossypium raimondii | reverse complement strand
AATTCAATTCCTTTTCATTTCTAGCTTAAAATCTATCAATTTAATCTCTAATACTAAAATTATTCAACATAGGCAACACTTCTCAATAATTTCTAAAATTTCAATAAGAGTCGGGTAGTATTTAATACGGATTCCAAAAACATAAAAATTACAAGAAAATGGGCTAAAATGACTAACCAATTGAACTTTGAACAATTGAAATCCTAGTTTCTCCTTCCTTCTTTCTTTCCCAATTTTCTTTCTTTATTTATTTTATTCTTATAATAATATAATATATATACTTAAACATTAAGTAAATATAATATAATATAATATAATATAATATAATATAATATAATATAATATATATTAAATTTACATATTTTTAACTTATGCCACCTCACTTAAAGAACAATGGCATAATTGCTCCTATGGTCCCTTTAATTTTTCTTTAATCTATAATTCAACTTTCATCCTTTATGCAATTTAGTCCTTATACCTAATTACTCTTAATACATGTAAATTCACCTAACCAAAACCTAATTACCCACACAACTAGCTTCGTAAATACTTTTAATAAATGTTTACGAGTCTAGTTTACGGTAACAGAATCTCGAAAATACATTTTCTGACACCTGCGACTATCGGGTTGTTACAGTACCTCAACCTTGTCCATGCTAAAATGAAGTGTTCCTTTTTGGGGAACTTGAACCAAAGGACGCTAATTACCTCCGGTGGGTTCCCGGATAAAATTTTTTTCACAGCTTTTGCAGAGATGTCTAGGTAGTTTTGGCTCTTGCATTACTTGAGGTTTTGGCTCTTGTGGTTTTTTCATCATTAATTCCCTTTGTATTTCTATAACAATTATTACCATTTATTTAATATTTTGAGCTTATACACTTGATTTTGGATAACCCTTTTGTGAGATTAAAAAAATCTCATGTTTTTTACTTATTTTATGATAAGAAGAGAGAGAGTCCCGTTGCCGCCGCCGTCCCTAATGGAGAAGAACCCAAATGCAAAGGTGTTCAAAAAAGATGATGGGGTAGATTTACAGCTGAGATTCGAGACCCGTGGAAAAAAATTCGGGTTTGGTTAGGTACTTTCAATTTTGCCGAATAAGTGGCCCAAGCTTATGATATTGTGGCGATGACACTGTGTGGACTAAAAGCCAAAATGAATTTCCTAATCAATTCCTCAAATACTACCGCATTTCCTATCAATCACCACCACCGACGGTTATACCGAATGGGTAATTTTCCATTTTCCCTTCTTCTTTTCTTCTTCTTCTCAATTTCTCTTATTCTTCTTTTTACCCTTAACCAATCATCTTTTCTTTTCTTATTGACCCTTTGACTACTTGTCCAACGTGGTAAGTTAACTGGCCACGTCAGCTATCCAATTAAGTCTGTGATAGAAAATGTTAATGAGTGACTTATGTGTCACTTTCCAATAACTTTAGTGGCTGTTTTGTTATTTTTTGAAAGTTGAGTGGCTAAATTGAAACCTGAGTGACTATTTTGTCAGCTACCCAAAGGTTGAGTGATTGTTGGTGTAATTTACCCATATTTTTTTGTTACATCACAACCAAGTAAATTCTTTTAAAATTTTAAAATGTCAGTTCAATAAATTTAGCAGAAAAATTTTAACAGTGGTAATAAATAAACTTGATATTTGTAATTTTGAAAAGTAAACTAACTAAATTTCTAAAAATAAAAGTAGGGAGATTAAATTTCAAATGTATATAGACTTTCGATACAAACAAATAATTAACCAATATGAAACATGACAAACCATACTAGTTATTCTTTAATTTTACTTGCACAATGGTTTTGAATAGGAATGGTACTATATTAATTCTATCGTATAATATTTTTCTTAATTTACTAGAACTTTTGGAGGGCCAAGTAGTGTGTTTACCTAAATGGACTTAGTTCGGTCTGAGACGTGTTTGGATAAGAAATTTTTAATAGGTTAATATAATATATAGTACCTAGTTTGATTTTATTGTTTAATTTGTGTTACACTCCTCGGTAAGCATGTTATGAAATTCTTCTTCATGATTTCTAGTGGAGGAAGGATATTGGTCGGGGGAGATTTACAAAAGGAGTGGGCGAGTGGTTACTGTTGGATCTTTGTGGTGAGGTGCAAAAAAGGGTGCAATTTGTTTGGGGTGAGATTCGTGGTGGGGGTGAGAGCGCAGACAGATGCGCAAGGGGCAGTAGTGCATGGTTCAAAAGGCCACAAATGACTTCGGCATAGAGGTAAATAGGGTTCCAATAGGAGGGGTACAAGGGTCGTTTTAGTAGGGAGTGAAGCCATTGGCTTTGTGTTGACGTGTGGTGGCCAACAAGTTTGGGCGTATCATTGCAATTTTCAGAGTTTTGATAAGTCTTTTTGGTGTAGTTTCCTTATGCTAATAGGACTCTTTTCTTATAATTTTTATGTTTTTGAGGTTATGGAAGCTTGATTTAGCTAGTCCATGTACCAATTTATAAAAATGTTAAAGTTTTAGGAAGTTTTCATTGTTGATTTTTTTTTTGAAGTTTTAGGTGTTAAATTGATGGATTCTAAGTTTAGATGTGAAAAAAAAGACTAAATTGTAAAGCTAAGTTGATAATTTTGTACGCTAGAGACTAAATTGAATAAAATGTAAAATTGACAATAGAAATAGGAAATAAGAGGTCCATAATGAGTATTTTTGAAATCGGATTTCAATCCGGAACTCTAAATCGAAAGTTATGCTTTTTCTGGATTCAAGGACTAAATTGAATAAATTACAAAATATATGACTTTGTAATTGAATGGGATTTTGACAGAATTTGATATTATATTATTGTTGAATTATTATTTGTAGTTAAAAAATGATGTAGGACCATAAAAAGGAAATGAAGGGCGGGATCTGACTAGGGGTAATACAAATTTTCAGTTTGTATCTTTATGACCCAAGACTAATCTAGTTACTACATATTCATGATATATTGTATTATATAATATTGCATCTACACAATACTTTATATCGTAACAAATTATAATTAAGGATTAAGTTGATACAAAGTATAATTTAACTAAACTCAAATATATTCAAATTTAATAAAAAAACATAAATGATAAAAGTTAAACTTGAAATAAACTCATAAATAAAACCTGGCATATATATAGCGGTAATAAGAGCGTGAGATAAATTGTCAAAGCTGTACGTAACTATAAATTATAATATAAGGAAGAGTCATAAGTTGCCACGTTGGTATGTTATCAGCGTGAATTTATTTGCATACCAAAAATTAATTTATTTAATAAACTAAATGATACGTGTGGAACCTAAATTATTGTCGATGCTAGGACATGACTCCAAACGTCGACAGGCCAATTTTTTAACACTACTGCCTACGTTATTGGATCTTACTTTCCTACACACCCACTTGGATAACATAAATAAATAACGACCAGAAATTTAATTTAAATAATCATTGGTTAATTAATAACCTTAAAATAATTTATCAATTAAAGTAGCCGTCTTCAACCACATGGAAAAGGATATTTCTCTTTATTTTTGTATTAAATGTTAGAATTTGTGGTTGAATCTTTTATCTTCATAAAAAAACTGAGAGAATTTGATAAATATTAAATAATGAGCAGTTAATTTGAATTCTCGATGCTTAAAGTTTAATATTAAATGTAAATAAATAACATCACTTAGCAGGTGTTGTGATAAACTACGAAATAATAGCAGATGATAAGAAGAAAAACTCTTTTTTTCTTTTTAAATAAATTTTAAATTGAATCGGTAGTCATTTTAGGAGAATGGATTATATGAAACTGTAATTTCACATCATTCTTATTCGTTTCTAATAGGAGAATGTCAAATCAGATTTTTCTCCGATTTTTAAGTTTTTCCTCTTGAACAATATTCAAATCCAATTAAAATGTTAAAAATTAGGAGAAAATATAATTTGTCATTCTCCTATTGAAAAAGAATGAAGATAACGTGAAATCACGTTTCATACAATCATTTTCCGTCATTTTAGTTATTGACTTATAAAATAATAATTATTATATGTTGGTTTGAATTGCCAAGAGGCAAATACCGTACAATTATCGATTAAATTAAAATGAGGGTATTTAAATGTCATTTTCTGAGATGCATTTATTCAATTAAATAAGGTAAGCATATTTTGATGTGGTTATCACATAACAAAGATGGAGTCATCTTAATATCCACATTACACACTTTCGTTGGATGTTACCTTAATTAGAAAAAGTAAAATCTGGTTAGAAATCAACTCGTTTTAGTGTTGCATTTATTTTTTCATCCCTTTTTTGTTATTAAATTTGTATTATTTATCAAATCACCTCAAAATGAATAGAAAAGTTGACATTTGTTTACTTAGCTAAAGTGGTATATTCCTGGATTACCTCGTGGATGCCATCTCAACAATTAACTTTTTTTGAATTTTTTTATTTTTTAAAATAATTAATTGTTAATGTTAACTTTTCCATCCATTTTGGGAGTGATTTGATAAATAGCACAAGTTCAAATGCTAGAAGAGACGGAAATTAAACGGAGAGCTAAAATGACTAATTTTTTATAGTTGGAGGGTCAAATAAGTCATTATGCCTAAAAAACTCAATTGATATTTTACTTTAACAAAATTCAAATAAATTTTAAGGATAAAATTTATGTTATTCAAGGTTTTTTATAAAAAAATCTATTATTCATATTTAAAGTATATTTTATTATGTTAATGAAATTTTAATCAAGTAAAGGTTGAGATTTTGATATTAAAGTATTCAAGTTTGAGTTTTACTACACGCAATTGTCATGTGTAGCTCTCCAGTTTCATCTTGCATATTTGCACACACTATTAATAAAATAAATAAGTCTTATTCAGTTAATCTAACCTTATAAAAAGGAAGGGTAAAAATATCATAAAGTAAACATTAATTTAAGAATATTACATTACCTAAAAATTTGGTGGTAATAAGATTATCTCATATATCAACAAATCTTAACATTGTTGGGTATATAAACTTTCATGCTTAAACTAATTCTAAAATTTTATATTACAATTAATAGGAATGTGAGAAATGAGGAAATTCATTTTATCTTATCATATAGTTACAATCTCTTCTTCACTACTTATACACCAAAACTAATCACTACTCTAAACTACAACTCTTCTTGACTAATTTACATCAGTTAGTTACTGGAGGTCGGATGAATCAAATGCCATTTTAAAATATTCTTTTATCAAATAACCTATTAGGGTATTTTTGTCCTTTAAATTACATAATTAACTAGTTTTCTGTCTCAGTTAAACATATAGTAATTTTTACTATTAAATTAAAACAATTTTTTTATTTCAAACTTTTTCTAAAATCAAATGACAAATAATTATAGTAGGTTATGATTTCATTGCTATGTTTAAATTTAGGATTTGATTTTTTATACCTTAATATAATATAAGTTAGTTCCTTTACATAATACTATTTGCTACTCGAAATAGTTTGTATCCTTAATTACTTCAGTTAAAATGTTGAGGTCAAATTTTTCTTAAAATACTCATTCCAACTTCCTGTAAATATATACATTTCAGATTAGAAATGTGATTTTTAAGAGGAATTCATGTCATTATTTTAATTGGAATTGGCAAGTATGTTTATTATTTGAACTAAATAATGTCATTGTAAAAGTAGAAGATCAAATTATGATCAATTAAAATATTAAGACTAAACCCCAAATATGAGCATAGTAGAGAGATCGAAGCTACAATCTTACTATTATCTTATAATGACAAAAATGAGTCATGTCATTAATTAGTCTAAATAATTTCTACCCTTAATAATTTTAGTAGCTATCATGTATTTTTTTAAAAAAATATTTACTTTAACTCATCATGCAAAAATGATTTTTTTGTTAGAATAGTATCATTTTTTAAAGATCCACGTAAAAATTAATTAAATTAGTAAAAAGAATGTTAACTATTTAGATTATCCGGTAAAGATGAAATTATGTTAGAAATTAAAATATAAAGTATAGTAAAAGGATAAAAGAAAAAAGAGATTTGAGCATGAAAAAAAGAAAAGGGCAGGTGTCAGCATAGGGCCTCCCCAAAATATAAGGGTATATGATGATGGAATCATAAAAGAAGATTCCAAGTTGTACGCAAAAGAAGCGAGCTAATTCTACGAATGGCTTTTGAAGCTTTATATATTTGAAGTGTTATTTGGTTGATTAAACTATGTGATATCTTATTTCAACCTTTGGATCTGATTTTCCAGTTGAAAAATCAAAGATTATGTAAACACTTCTCTTCCTCTATCCATCTCTAATTCTATTACCATGTTCTTTGAATCTAGCAAGTCAAAATGGATTTCAATATATTATTCTTTTAATTTTGGTTATTAAAATTTATTTGCAAAACTTATTTCTTTTAATCCCTTAAAAGTAGGAATAAAAAAAAAGAGAGGTGATGACCATCTATTTATTTGTTTGACGCCATGGAAGAGTTTATATGTAGTTTTTTTTTTATATTTAGTTGGTATTTAAATTTGTATTTTAGATTGGTTCCTCCACATTAAGTTAGTTTGTGCTAATGTCATATTGATAGCCTATCTAATAATATGATACGTGGTGGATATAAATTAAAAACTTAAAAATCTTTAAAAATATATAAATTAATAAAAAAAGTGCGTGTAAACTTTTTCATATCAAGAAAGAAGTTGAACAAAGGGTGTCCAGAATATTCTTTATTTTTTAAATAAAATATAAGTTATTAATATTTTGAAAATAAAGACTTATAAAATATATAAATTATAAAAAAATATTAAAAAGTTTTTACTAGACATATAGTTATTTAACTTCAAATGCATCTAAACAATCATTTCTCAAGACATTGTCAATGTGATTTTAGTTCTTTTATATATTTATATATTTATATATTTTTTATTTTTATAAATTTATAAAATTTTAAATTTTTATTTATATATATTATATACAGTAAAAATTATATATTTTTCAAAATATTATAACTTTTATATTTTTTATAAATTTATACATTTATATATTTGTAAAATAATAAGAACCTAAAAATTGATACATATATATTTCTACTTACTAAAAATACATTTAGAACAAATCGGACATATGAATGTTCAGATTCAAATATACTTAGACAACCATTTGACCAAATTCATTCTTAATGTGAACAAGTATACTTTTTAATTAATTTATATATTTTTAAAAATTTCTTTTAATTTTTTAATTTATGTCCATCACATTTCATATTAAGATGTTGCCATGTATCACCATCGAATCGACCATAAGTGGCACGTCAGCATAAACTAATAATGTTAGTGCAGAGATACCAACCTAAGTGACGAAATACAAATTCAAATACCAACTAAATATTTTGAACAAATTCAGGGACAAACTATATATTAGGGCTTAATAAAATTATAAGTAAAATGTAATAAATTCTAAGTAATAGAATAAAAAAAAAGTAAGAATTGAAGAGTCAAAACCTTCTTGCAACTAAAACCACAAATACATAGATATGAAATACACCGGTGCTTACTCGAAGCACATTGCTTTTATTAATTAGAGTTAATTATATTTTAATATTTATATATTGAATTTTGTTAAAGGAAAGTTTTTTTTTAAACACATGTTGTAAGCTTCTAAGAATGCTATAGCGGGGGAGTTATAAGAAATGGAAATGGAGAGTAGATTAAGAAATCTGAGTAAGTGCTCAGTTTTCAATGTTGAATTGTGGAGTATTCTTGATGGGCTAACGTTCATCTAAAACAGGAACTATGATGGTGTGAGGATTCAATCTAATAGTGTGGAGGTGGTTAAGGCCATTCAGGATTTTTCTCTAACAAGTTCAAACTCAGCTGTCATTAGACGTATTTATCACCTGTTGGTGAATGCAAAATCTTGGGTCATTCAACATTTTCCTAGAGACTGCAATAAGATTGCTAATTGCTTAGCCAAAATGGCTTTGGATACAAACCAAGGTTTAAAGACATGTGAGAAGATTCCAAATGAGGTACTAGTGTCACGGGCCAAAGTGCAAAGCCTGTGACCGTTGCACAAGATGCGCCCCATGGAGGTCTATCGATTAGATGGGGAACATTTAGCCCATGAGAGCTGGCCCGATTCAAAGAACTATTGGAGAAGCCTATCAGATTGAAGGCTGGTTGGCCCGATAAGGAATACACGGCAACTTAGGCTAATATGGTAACTAAACTTAGAAGATAGATGGAATCATATCTTGTAAAGATTAGATTATATTAGATTTGATATGGCATATCTTGTAAATCCCTAAAATAAAGGGTTATGGTTAATCTCGTCCGTCGATGTAAATGTATCTTAACCGTCGGTTTTGGGGGAGCTCAACTATAAATAGAGAGCCTCCCCATCATTTATACTCATTCCATTGTATGTTGAATTCTTAAGAGTAATAGAATTCTGAGAGCATTTATTCAAACACCTTGTGTGCATTCTTTTCTGTGGCTTTCTATTGTTCTTTGGTTTAGCTTCTTTTGGCATAAATCGCTTTCGCTCTTCAATTTGGTGCCTTAGAGGAGTTTTTAAGGAATCCTCACTTGAGTTAAGGCTGACTTAAGCGAGTTTGGATGAACGGATCGCCGAAGGCTGCACGGATCGCAAGAGAAAACTCTAGCCCTGTGACAGTTGGTGTCATAGCTTTTGGTTCAAAGGCACTGTTGGGATGTCGAAAGAAGTTGTTGGTTAGAGTGAGCCAATAGAGACCCGAGGAAGGGCCAGAAAAGTAAGTCGATCGAGGGACTTATTGTCAACTTTGGAGGATCGAGTTGTCACTCTCGAGGAGTCCATGGGGGACGTCAAGGAGAGGATCGATGATGTCGATAATAGACACAATGATGGGTTGTGAACACTGCAAGAGCAACTCAGAGAATTTGTATGGGATACTATCGGTTCCTCAGAGACTAAGCTGGCTGGAAAGGACGATGCTCTCGAGGCTATGGTGACAGCTTTGAAGGAGGAGATCAATGAGTTTAAGGGGGAGCTCAAGATTTTTAAGGCTGCCATAGGGAATGGAATGTTGGCTTCAAAGCCGAAGCCACAAGCAATGGATGTGCCCAAGCTGAAGCGTTTAAAGGGGCAAGGTCTGTAAGTGAAGTGGACAACTTTCGTTGGGCCATGGAGCAATACTTTCATGCGATGAACATCGAGGATGATGTCACAAAGGTAAATACTGTTGCTATGTATTTTATTGACGTTGCTTTGTTATGGTGGCGACGTAGGTCCACTGATGTGAGACGTAGTGGGACTGAAATTGGGACTTGGAAGGAGTTCTAAAGTGAATTTAAAGCACAGTTTTATCCCGAGTATGCCGAGGATGAAGCTCGAGCAAAGTTGTGATGGCTAATGCAACGAGGCACGGTTAGGGAGTATGTGCTGGAGTTCAGTGAACTCATGCTCCAAATCTCTGATTTGAGCGAGAAGAAAACATTTTTCTCTTTTATAGATGGGTTGAAACCATGGGCAAAGCAAGAATTACAGCGTCGAGGAGTTCAGGAACTTACCAATGCCATGATGGTAGCGGAGTCCATAGTGGAACTTGCTCCGAGAAGGGACAAGTCTGAATCTTCCAAGCCCAACAAGAGGGGCAATGGTGGGTACCATGAGGAGGATGAAGAGGGACAAAGCTATGATGGCAATGGTAGTAGCAACGATGGTGATGATAGAAAACCACGAAATGGGAAGTGGAGACCTAATAGCCCAGAGAAAAGAGGGGAAAGTGACGGTGCTACTTTTGTAAGGGACCGCACATGAAGAGGGACTGTCCAAAGGTATCTTCAGTTTCGGCTATCAAGAGAAATGATGAGCCGAAAGAGGCGAAGCCTATTAAGGGGAAGCCATCAATGATTAATTCGATAGTGCTCATTCCTAAGAAGAGGAATGGTACAAAAGGGTTGATATTTGTAGACATCAACATTGCGAGTCAGAAGCAGAGTGCTCTTATTGATACGGGAGCATCAGACTTGTTCATATCGGAAAAGGCTACAAAGAAGCTTGGTTTGCCGATTAGGAAATCGAATAAGAAGATCAAGACAGTAAATTCTGAAGAGGCCCCAACTATGGGAGTAGTTCAGAATGTGGAGCTACAAATCAGTGAATGGAAGGGCAATGAAGATTTTGAGGTAATCTAATTAGATGATTACGATTATGTACTTGGCTTAAACTTCCTTGACAAGATTCAGACAGTTCTGTACCCATGGTCTGATCAAATTCATATTATCATCGGTCCGTTAACAAAAATTGTTGTGCCGGTGTATCGAGATATGAAGGTGGGGGCAAAGGTGTTGTCATCAATCCAACTAGTCGAGAATGTTTCGTATGGGAGGAACATTGACTCGATAGAACAGAAAGTTACGAAAGCTCATTCGGAAGTGTTAGTGGCGCAAGAATTCGATATGAAGCCTGCGGATTCGACTATGGAGCCGACACCTTTGAGAAAGGTGGGTTGTGCATCGGGCTTCAAGAAAAAGGGAGCGATGCAAAAACAGTCGGGACAAGTAAATGCTACGAGTAAGGTACATTGTGAACACTTTGATAGTTTTTTGAATTCTAACTTGTTGGCTTGGCAATGTCGTAGGGGCCCTTTCAAAGTTCATGAACAAGGAGGCCAAGGGACTGTCGGCAATACTAACCCAAGATGTGAGAATCAAGATGATTCAAGAGATAACAAGTCAAAGTTGAGGCAAGTTAGAGTAGAGACTTCTTGCCAACAAGATGTACCAACGAGTACAACGGTTTAAGTGACGACGCGATGGAAGCCAAGGCAAAGGTTTCGAATAAAGGGACAACCTGATCGCAAGGCAAGTCAGGGAAAAGCCAAGGCATCGAGAGGGTTCAAAGGCGAATCAAGTCAGTGCCATTCGGAAGTCGCAACGAGGGCGTTGCAAGAATGGGTGGGGGAGAATGTCACGGGCCAAAGTGCAAAGTCCGTGACCGTTGCACAAGATGCGCCCCATGGAGGTCTATCGATTAGATGGGGAACATTTAGCCCACGAGAGCTGGCCCGATTCAAAGAACTATTGGAGAAGCTTGTCAGATTAAAGCCTGGTTGGCCCGATAAGGAAGATATGGCAACTTAGGCTAATATGGTAACTAATCTTAGAAGATAGAAGGAATCATATCTTGTAAAGATTAGATTAGATTTGATATTGCATATCTTAAATCCCTAAAATAAAGGGTTATGGTTAATCTCGTCCGTCGATGTAAATGTATCTTGACCATCGGTTTTGGGGGAGCTCAATTATAAATAGAGAGCCTCCCCCTCATTTGTACTCATTTCATTGTATGTTGAATTCTTAAGAGTAATAGAATTCTGAGAGCATTTATTCAAACACCTTATGTGCATTCTTTTCTGTGGCTTTTTGTTGTTCTTTGGTTTATCTTCTTTTGGCATAAATCGCTTTTGCTCTTCAATTTGGTGCCTTGGAGGAGTTCTTAAGGAATCCTCACTTGAGTTAAGGCTGACTTAGGCGAGTTTGGATGAACGGATCGTCTAAGGCCGCACGGATCGCAAGAGAAAACTCTAGCCCCGTGACACTAGCACTTTCTCCTATTGTTCAGTTTAGTGACAGCCTCACACAGAGAAACATTATGTAGTTAGTTTATTTTGTTTGTTTTACTTACCAAAAGACTCCACATCATATTAAATATTATTTTATTTTATTTTATTCATTGCCATTAGTGTCACATTAGATTCGCACTCACATCATGGATGGTTTTTGTTAGCATTGTATTAATTTTATCAACTTGTTTCCATTGTAAAAGTACTGTGAATTAATTAGTTTATTCTTTTAATAGGGCTTATTTGCTCACGTCTTAATAATAGAGGTCTTGTTCAAATACTTTTACTGTTATAAGACTAATGTGGTAGAACAATTTAAGATAGAAAAAAATTGAAATTGAGACCAAATTAAGTGTTATAAGACTAATGTGGTACTTTTCTTAGAGACAAGCATTTTAGAGGTGCTAATCTTTTGATTATGTATATTAAGATATTTTAAAAGATTTCTTAGTTTTTTAAAGGAATGATTCCTTAGTTAAGTTTATGATAATTACGCATTGAGTAGGTTTAATAGATAATTAATCATACTAAACTAAAATGATTAGTGGCTACTTCTTGTTTTTAAGATTTTACATTATTAGTGATACACAGATAAATAGGAGAAATAAAGGCAAATGGATTATTATTCAGGAAAGCCATGTCTTTACAGCAATGAGTGGGTGCCTTTTAAATAGATTCATAAAATGTCCTTTTTTTTGGCAGATTTGAGAATAAATCCAAAATAGGTTGCAACCGCCTTGTAACGTGGCAATGATCCAGCTATGAGAATATAATGCTCATTCACAATTCTTGCTAATATTCACCATACTTTCTAGCCTTTTGTTTAGTAAAGAAAATGCATCATTGTAGGAGACGACACACAATTTTTCTTTTAAATCTTGGAATGACTTGAATAGGAGGGGCTTTGTAAAAATATCTGCAACTTGGTGCTTGGAAGGAACATATACGGCTTGTAATTGATTGTTGAACACCTTTTCACGAACAAAATCAAGATCTAAATCCACATGCTTGATTTTTGAGTAAAGAACATGATTAGCAGCCATGATAACTGTGCGTGAGTTGTCACACTAGATCTTGAGTGGTTTAGCCAAATTGAAGTGAAAGTCTGATAACAGGGACTGTAACCAGATGATATCAAATGTTGTATCAACGAGGCTTCTGTACTCTGTTTCAATAGCTGAGCGAGAAATAAACCTTTGTTTCTTGGAGTTTCATGAGACAATACTAGTTCCTAGAAAAACACAATGGCCAAATGTGGACTTTCGATCATCAGCATCACTTCTCCAGTCAACATCAGAGTACGCAGTCAGGTTCATCACTGTATTGGAAGAGAATACCAGTCCATAATCAATAATGCCTATCAAATAGCGAAGGATTTGCTTGACAGTAGTCCAATGAGATTCTCTAGGTTAGTGCATATTTTACGCAACCTTGTTGATAGTCTTTTATGGCAGTGATACTGAAGTGGCCCAACTATGCTCCTATAGTGTTGTGGATCATGAAGTGTACTACCATCATCTTTAATTATTTTTTTCTCGACTGCCATAGGTGTTGGCATGGGTTGAGAACTCATCATGTCAGCTTGAGTAAGTCTAATATGTATTTCTTTTCGTAGATAAAAAATCCATTACCAAGATCCTTCAAAGAGAATTGTTTGTGTAGTTGAGCAGCCACATTTTCGATAGCCTCTTGTGAACTTGTTTACACTATATCATCGACATAAACCATCATATAGGTGACATTTTTTTCGTCTTCAAGAATGAACAATGAAGGATCTAACTTGGAGGAGTTGAAGCCAATGGTGTAAAGGAATTGCGAAAGCTTATAAAACCAATTCCTTTGTGCTTGACATAAGCCATACAAGGCTTTGTGAAGCTTGCAAATAAAGACCTTGCCATCATTACAATATTGCTCGAAACATGGAGGTTGATCAATGTAGATGTGTTTGGATAAATCCCCCTTTAGAAAGGCATTATTGATGTCTATCTATAGTAGGATCCAACCATGATAAGCTGCTAGGGTTAGAAACATATTGACAGTAGAAAACTTTACTACGGAGTTGTAAGTTTCACAAAAGTTATGTCTTGGGACTTGTGAAAAACATTTGCCAACAAGTTTTAACTTATGCCTCGCCATTGTACCATCTGGGTTTTTCTTTATCTTGAACAGCCATTTGAACCTAATTGGTTTACGATCAGGTGGTAAACCAACCAATGACTATGTATTTTTTGCAATGAACACATCATACTCTGACATGATAACTTCTTACCATTTTGGATCAACCAAGGCTTCTTGAATGTTGACTGGTTCACGTTATTCAAGTATAGCTGAATAGAGCTTAGGCTTGTAGATGTTGTTTTTGTTACGAGTGGTCATGGGATGCACATTAGTAGTTGTGTTAGTGTCACACCCCAAAATTGGGCCTAGAAGTTTTAAGGGTATTTTAGAAATTTTAGCCTATATGTACTCGAAATTTCATAAGTTTGGTAACCGATAATGTTTTCAACAAAGGCTATTAGGATATTAAACCAATTTCTAGAAATGGGTTTTAAATATCTTTAATTTTGAAAATAGGAATCATTTGTAAAAGAGTCAAAAATGAGAGATTTTATGAAGCAATTTACTCAGAATTTTAAAATAAACCTAAAAACCCTCTATCTACAGCATGTTTCACGTTATTTCTTTCTTCTTTGCTAGTTGTGTCATCCCTTGCTCTCCTCTTGTTCTTCCAATTGCTTTTGATCTCCAATTCCTAATCTCTCTTGATTTCCAACATCCCTTAAACTATAAACCTCCATTGAAACCAAGAAAACACCCAAAAACTTCATTAATTTCATCATCTTCTTCAAGAGTGCATTGTTTAAAATTTCTCCAAAGTTTGTTTTTCTTGCATTCAAGGTAATCAATCATCTTCCTATTAGTTTTAAATGTTATCTAGACTTTTAAATCGAATTTCTAGCCATTAAAACACAAGTTATAGATAAAAGCCGAAATTTTGGTCATTAATGATGGATTTTGGGTTTGTGGATTAAAACTTGGTTTTAAAGTGTTTTCAACTTTTTTAATGTAATTAGAAGGTTTCTAAAGCTACTTTGAAGTTTCATTAAAGAATTCTCGAGATTTAATGAATTTTCGTCATAATGGCCAAAATTTGTCAAAAAATGTCGGTACCTTAAAACATGTAGTTTTGTGTAGTTTAAAGGTTGAGAATTAGTCATAGATGAATATGTAGATGAAGGGAATTCGTTTCATGCTAAAATATTAAGTGTAGGCTAAGATATTTGAATTTAAAGTTTTCCATGTTGAATGTTTCGGTTAATAGTGAACGTAGCTTAGGCTATTATTTTTTATTCTTTAAGGTGAGTCAATGAATAATTGTTGATTGTATGTTTGTGTGGTTTGTCTTGTTGAAGTGTTAGAGTCAATAGAACCTTCAACGAGTAGAGACAAAGGCAAAGACAAGCTTGCCTAAGCTTTCAGCTTTTCAGCAAAATCATATTTTTGGTGAGTGTTTTGGGATCACTACTCATAGATAATTCATTGTGTAATTGAGAATTTAGATGTGGTCTAATCTCCGACTCTAAATTCTGAGTGTAAGTGTTCTCACACCAATGGTTAAATGTGAAATATGTTTGTTTATGAATTTGTGAAATCATGAACATATATGAGATGTTATGATATATGCAATAAGCTTGAGATGACTGTTATGAAAGTGAATATGAGGGTATGTTATTCATGCCATGTGACAGTAAATATGTAGATATGTTTTCATACCATATGACAGAGATTATATTGTGCTACTAATGTGAATATGCAGTGAATATGTGCGAAAAATCAATAAGTAAATATGTGATAATAATGTGGATATTGGCCTTGTGACCTTATGAGACCGTCAGATATAGTTGGCATGTCATAAGATTATGAGTACTCACCTTTGTGTTGTGATATATGTGGGGTGTTGAGGCCTAAGGACAGTTTAAGAGAGATAAGAGAATGTGAACTAAGCTCCATTCATCGAGATATGTATGTGTGGTGTTTTGGAGAGTGTTAGCTATACACTTCACTTATGGGACATGTTCGACTCTTTGAGTCATTATGGTGTGATGGAGATCCGTGTATCCGACTTGTGGTGATAGAGTCCACTTTATGTTTCGTAATCTCAAAAGTCAAATTATCATAAAAAGTGACTGAATGTGATTAAATGTTATTGATATATGCTTAAATATTCATGTGACTAATGTGTGAATGAATTCAAGAAAGATGATTAATGTGTAAAATATGTCATAAGAGTAAAGGATGATATGAATATGATGTATGTCTGTTTCATTGATGCATGATGACTTGTTTACGTATTGGTTATTCTGAGCATTCATTGAGCTTGTTAAGCTCACCCCCTCCTTTTTAACCATTGCAGATACATAGTGCATATGTGAGTGGTGTGGTCTTGATGGGTGGTCCAAGCCGATTATTTAACTTCTATTAGTAGGTGTTATATGCTTATTTATTTTTGGGGAATAAAGGCAATGTCATATGCCAATATGGTAGATTTTATATCAATTATGCTAAGTCAATTTTTGGTTTGTTTGCATGCTATTCATGTTAGGAAGTTTGTGGACTTGAACATGATATTTGGACTACTATTTTAGACATTTTGATGTTTATTTAACTAGGTGAATGAAGCATATTGTTTAGGATTAAATTTGATGGTTTTAATGTTGTTGTATGTGAGATTTTATAGTCTAGAGCAGAGGTACCGATATTTGGTTTTTAAAAATAGAACCTATGTATTTTTGAAAGTGCAGGGAAATAGAATATAGATTTAGTATCGATACCCTGGCCTAAGTATCGATACTCGAGGTCAATTTATCAATACCTTGTGAAAGGTACTGATAGTTTTCGACGTTTTTAAATTCTTGTGAGAAACACAATGCAAGTTTGGTATCAATATTTTCTTTAAGTGGTATTGATACCAATTAAAGAAAATATTGATACCACTCTTTTAGTATCGATACCTACGTAACATTTTTGGGAAAATTGGCTAAGTGGTCATAATGCTCGATGTATTTCCATTTTATGTTTGTTTATTGTATATCAGCATAGTTAAACGTTAATTTGAGTTTGCATGTCTTAATATTCGCATGATTGCTATAGTAACAAAAGAAAATAAAAATGCTTGCATACTAAATGTGACGATTATGATGAAATTGATGTAAGACATTGGTGTAGCGTCCTAGAACTTGGGCTCGGCGACCGGGCCAAATATAGGGTGTTACATTTAGAAAATAATATATTTAGGGAAAAACTAAAGTTTTAAAAAAAAATCCAAAACAAGAATTTGGTTGTGATATCTAAAATAATAAACACTTAATCAAAATTGTACCTTTTCGATTTATCTAGGATGAACGCTTTGACCGAGTAGTATTCTTTGCTATCCTCAAGCTCACGTCTGCTGAGTGTAGGCTCGCTTCGAATTAGAAAAATTTTCACAAAAATTACCAATGGGTTAATTACGTAATTTTTCTAAAATTTTGGGTCAAGTTGTAAATAAGAAAAATATCTTTAGAAATTTTCTGAAATAATTTCTTCAGAGAATTTTCTCTCTACAATTTTCTCTTGAATTCAAGTGTGTGTAAAATAATAACCCAATACTCTCTTTATATAAGAAGAGTTTAGAGAGATCAACTATGATTAAACTTAATCATTTTAATATTAAATCTTATTAAATTAATAGTATTGTGTATGAAATTTATGGTTTCCATTGTCGCAAATCCAATCTTTGAATTTAAGATGAGAAAAAAATTCCCCATTGGTAGCAAATGCTTATCCATTAAGCGGGGAAAATCCTATATAAAAAACAAAAAGATTATACTTTGACTCTTGCAAAGAATGGACTAACAGGGTCAGCTGCCCAATTAATCCTCATCCTTACATACCGCTACTGTATAATATAGATCTCGTTGGGAAAGATTTATTACTGGAAAATTTATGAGTAGAGTCAAAGAGTGTGAACTGTACAAGTTACCAATTAAATGAAGGAATATTTATCTATAAGATAAACATTAAATTAAATTTAATATTAAGATAATCGCTTTAATATTAAATTAACAAAATGCTATTAAGATAAGTATTAAATTTAATTTAATATTAAATCTATTAAAATAATATTATTTTTGGAATAGTTAATCTGAAATCAAATTCTTTGATAGAGTCCTAGTAAGAGTGTAATTCTTCCACTGCTCAATCACCGAAGACCCACTGTCACTAACCAATTTCTGGCCACCGGAATGTTATTTTCGCAGCCCCCGACACCTCGAGTTGGTTCAATTGCTGTAAGTTCAGTCCGAACCAATGATAGCCCAACCGGTCCGGTGCTGGATCGTCGAACCGGTTTCACATACCAAGCCTGGTTCAATCAGTTTTTAGGTCTTGGTCTTGGTTTTTTGCTTCCTAGCCCAATTTACAATTTCAGGTCCAATTTTCAAGTTCAATTACCCATTGGGTCAATTTTTTGACTTGAAAATTATTTTCCAAAAATATAATATATTTTTAATTAATTTGATTAATTTAATTTTACTTGATCAAAATTAATTTTCTCAAAAATCACTTAGATTTTCCAAATTAATTTTTCAAGAAAATTCTTTAATCAAATTCTCTAGTTGAACAATTCTTACGACCGCCCAATTTGATTCCACATCGAACAAATCAACTCAATTAAATTATTTCCAAAGTCGTAGAATTTTCTTTTAATTCAAATGTAGTCCAATCGAGCTTTTGTTGAGGTAGCGGAAGGACCAATCTGACAAATACAATTAGACTCTAGTAATTACAATTATGTCCAGAAGCTTTGTTCCGGTAATTCGCAGTTACTTAATTATGAAGTCAGTCCACAAGAAGTACCATGATTGTAAACTTCTTATCGTATACTCTTTATGAAAGCAATTCATCCAACTGTTTTGCCCAATGACTTCGTCATGAGTGTGTTACCTTCATATGATATCTTTGATTCATTTGAGTTAAATCTATTCACTTAATACAATCTTATTTTATCTTATTGTCACTATTGTGTCTTCTTAATATTAATATGACCACTGTCAACAAATGACTGTGATAAATTATTTGTTCGAGAACGAGTAACTTGTGGTTACATTCTATATTTATCAATCCACATAATGCCAATGAGAGGATATCGTTAACTCTTTAATTGAGCTATGAATTCCACTGTTGCTAGTAAAATCATGCCATATACAAGTCATGTACCCAATAAATCGACTATCGGCTCGATCATCTTTAGAGCATAAGCCTCCACTTATATCGAAGCACATGAGTTACATACGCATGGTTAGCGACTAACCCAGGATTTAGTTAAATCACACCATAGACATCACAAGTGAATTAATTTACAAACGGATTCAAAATTAAATCATCTTGAGTCCAGCTCAATGTATCATTCTTTCAATGAATACATCCATGTCTCTACGCGTAGAGTCAACTACTCCAGTAGCCAAGACTAGTCATCTCCGCAATTGGAATTGTAAACGATATAATAATCCTTTTCAATATTTGAATCAAATGCTCACTTTGATTCTTTTAAGAGATTACAAACTCGTTTAAATTATCTTCTAAAGTAAGTTGTCTTTTTCGCAATGTAAACATTCTTATAGTGCCACTTATCATCAGTTTGAACTTAGACAATCAAAAGAGCTAATATTTTCTTGTCATAATTTTACTATTAATGTAAAATATGAAAGAAAGAAATACAAAAGACATAATAGTGAAATGTGAAGTTAACTTTATTTATTCATCGTTTAAATAAATAGAAAACAGTTACATGTTTACTACAATATGGACACATTTCCCAATAGGTGTTGCTGGGACAAGTACCTTCAAGAGAGTCATTATGAGTGATAGAGATATTGGGTGGTGGCTCTTGAGAAGAAGTTTCACCATTTGTGTGAAGATCATGCGAGTCTACAAGAGTGTCAAAGTGACTTGCATCAGTTGAGTGAGAAGTAGAGGATGATGGCAGAGGAGGCGGTGCTAAGGTGCCAAAATGAATAGTATGAAAAGTCAATTGAGATGAAGAAGCCATAAGAAGATGAGGTAACTTAAACTCGATGGAATCATTAGCCTCCTGATATGATTGACTAGTTGCAAAGGGAAAAACATGCTCATTGAATAGAACATGTCTGGAAATATAAATTTTACCCAAGTCTTTGTCGAGACATTTGTATCCATGATGCATTGGGTTGTAACCCAGAAAAATACAAGCTTTTGAGCAAAAATCCAACTTGTCAGGCTTAAATGGAAGAAGATGAGGAAAACATTGATATCCAAATGCCCACAGGAATTCGTAGTTTGGTTTCCTACCATAGAGTTTTTCATGTGGTGAGATTTCACTAGGAACATTGGTCGGGAGGCGAATTATAAGGTAGACGGCACTGATCAAAGCATCAGTCCAGAACCTAAAAGGAAGATTTGCTTGAACTAATAAAGTGGTACCCGTCTCAACAATATGTTTATGTTTTCACTCAACAATGTCATTTTGTTGAGAAGTATGAGAGCAAGTGATACGATGTTGGATTCCACAATTTGACAAGTATGAGGTGAAGTTTTTAAATTCACCTCCCTAATTAGTTTGAATAGCAACAATGTGAGTAAAAAATTGATTATTAACAAGTTTCTTAAAGAGGTCAAAGGCAATAATGGTTTGATCTTTCGATTTCAGTAAATACAACCAACAATTCCTTAAAAATACATCAATACAGGATAAGTAATAACGGTAACCAGATGAAGATTCATGAGTTGGTCTCCATAAGTCAACCTCAACTAACTCAAAGGGTTTGGTATAGGTAGTAGTAGAGCTAGTGAAAGGTAGATGATGACTCTTCTTCATGCAGCATGCCTCGCACAAAGGAGTGTGTTGATGTACAAATTGAGATTTGTTGCACTGCTTCATGACTTTATTTTGCACCTCAATTGAATGATGGCCAAGACGTTTATGCCATAACCAAAATTTAGGAGACAAAGAAGATAAAAGAAATACTAGCAACATCCATAACAATAGTTTGTAGCAGCTGTGGAGTAGTTGGTGTAGCAAGAAAGTGATCCAGACTATTCTATTTCATGTAATACAAGATGACCTCATTTGTGGATTTATCCTTAACAAGACAATAACCAGAATGGAATTCAAAATAAACCAAGTTGTATTTGACAAACTTTAAAACAAAGAGCAAGTTGTGAGAGATAGTGGGCAAATGTAATAAGTCATTTAACAATAGTAGCCGAGAAGTAGAAGGTATAATAGAAATGCCAATATAGTTAATTGAAAGAGAAAAGCCATCACCTACGATAACCTTACTAGACCCAATGTAGGGACTATTAACCAAGAGATTGACAAGATTGTTAGTGATGTGGTGAGAGGCTCTAGAGTCTGGGACCCAAGTTTGCATTATGGGTGGAGTAGTGGCAGTAGAGTGAGCAGTTGGGACTTGAAAGTTTAACGCATCGTTGGAGGTAACAGAGGTAGAAATAGTAGTGCTAGAGCTCATTGAGTCAGAAGTGGGATGTTGAAAAATGGATAATACCCATCAGATGAGGTGAAAGCGTGTGAGGAAAATTCATAGTTTGGGGATTGACACTGTAGATGCAGATATTTGCAATAAGGTTGACAATTGCTGGTTTAGTTGGAGTAGAAGATTGGATGCCTAGAAACGATTGGTTAAAGCAATAGTAATAATGGTCTACAAGATGTCTCATATTGCCACAAAGTTGGCATTGCAGGTAATAAGTGGTTCTACCTCTACCACGATTGAAATAAAGAAAACGTGGCCTGGGAACAAAGTGGGTGGGGGTTACTAACCCTGAGAAGTGGGCTTGACTAGAAAAGGGAGAAGAGAAACCAGATGAGCTAGAGGTAGGAAGCTTAAGGCGCAAGGTAGAGTCAATATTTATAAGGAAGGGAGCTGTAACTTGTGTTGTGTTAATAGACATAGGGAAGCGGAAAGGTTCTTAAAGTCGAGACTCAGCATCTATGAGGATAGATGCTACACGATCGAAGGTATATGGTTCATGGCTAGAGGTGATAACAGCTATGAAAAAGTCATGGTCATGGGGTAAGCCATTCAAGATGGCTGAATTGTGCTCAATGGCCGAGATAGGGCTGCTACACGCAGCGAGAGTGTCACAACCTTCTCTAATCTGAGGAAGATAATCTCGCATAGAAAGGGCACCTTTTTGGAGGGAGTGAAGCTTGCAATAAAGATGCATCACCTTGGTTGTAGAAATAGTTGAAAATAATTGAGTCAAGGTGGACCAGATACAAGCTGCGGTTTTTGCACCAACAAGTTGAGACAAGATATTGGGGCTCATCGTGGACAAAAGCCATGAGGCAAGTGCACAGTCTTGTTTAACAAAGAGAGTATAAGCTTCATTTGGGACAAATTTGCCAAACTCAGTGATAGTAAATTTTGAGGGTGGGAAGGTTGAGATGTCAAGGAAATGCTCCAAGCTATGGCCATGAATGGTAAATAGAACATGTTGTTTCCAGAGAAGATAATTTTTTTCATCCAATTTGAAATTAACATGCTTGGTGGAGAAGAAAGATTCATTTTTATCGCTAAAAAACTGAGGAAAGGGAGCAGATTCATCAATAATATCAGTCATGATGAACAAGGGAGGGGGATGGTAGTCATGATCCAAATTGGCTCAAATACCATATAAGCGATACACAGATAAACATGAAAAATAAAGGCAAAATGATTATTATTCAGGAAAACCATGTCTCTACAGCAATGAATGGGTAACTTTTAAATAGATTCATAAAATGTCCTTTCTTTTTGGCAAATTTGAGAATAAATCCAAAATATGTTGCAACCACCTTGTAACGTGGCAATGATCTAGCTATGAGAATATATAACTCATTCACAATTCTTGCTATTATGCATCTAACATGTCAGATTCTTATTTGGCACATTATGATATTATTGGTAGACAACAAAGGAGAAGACTAGAGAGGACCCTAAAGTATTTAGCACAATTGTAGGTGGTGATTAGACTGGTATAGAAAGACTTGGTAAAAGGGAGAACAAGGCTAAGAAGATAATTAAAATGAAAAGAATACAAAAAGAGTTAGAAAGTTTTCCTTACTAAAATAGTTAAAAGTCCTTAAGTAAGTGTAAGAACTCTTATTTATAGGTGTAGTAACTTAATCATTAAGTATGAATTAATGAGGAATATTGCCAATTGCTTAAGGAGTAAATGCTTTGTTTTGATAAGAGTTTGAATTGTTGACAATGGTGAATAGTGAATAAGAGTTTATTATGTTTTAGAAAAGAAAGAGAAGGAGAAACACACAATACCACATAAAAGGTTAAAAGAAAACCCTTAATTAATTTAATATTTAATACACCAAGTTAAATCCATAAAACATGCTAATAGTGAAGCTAACCCAAGAACTTTGTCATATTTTTAGCTTATCTAAATTTTTATGTCTCGATGAAATAATACATAGGGAAACATCTTTTAAGGAATACTTATTGAAGATGAAACTTCCCATGATAATTTTGTTTTATAAGTGAGTTGTTTTATAAAGGTACTACTCTGGTATGATGTTCTTGGAAGAGGTAATCCCGAACAATTAATAGCTATTCTTGAATAACAATTGCTCTAAAGATAATTGTTCTTTTTTTATATATACAATAATATGAGTTGGGGATGGAGATAACACGGTTTGAATCTGTGCCAAACGGGTGTCTGACAAGAGTTTTAACTACTATCTTATATATGTCAAGGCCTAAAGATAATTGTTCTTGGTAAAGCTATTCATGGTAGAAGTTGTCATGAACATAGTTATCTTGAGCAATAGTTTTAATCATATGTTGTTCCAAAAGGGATATTAAGTAAAACATTTTGAATGCTTCTTCCAAGTTAACTTTGTTACTATGCTAAGGATTAAAATTTGTTGCAAATAAACTTATTTATCTCTAAAAAAGTATTAGTAACCCAAACTAAGTATAAAAAGCTTAAAAATAATTTAATATTTAATATTTAATATTTAATAGTTATATTTAAGCAATTTATTAAGTAGGTGTCACCTTTAATTGGGACACCAACTTAATTATGAAATTATAGAAAGATCTTTTATTTTAATTATAAATAATATTATTATAGTGTCACTTTTGTCTTTTCATATTTTTATATTGTATTTAAATAAAAATTACAAATTCAATGATCAAACATGTGTTTAATAGTATTAAAACAAAAGTTTATTACTACTCCACCAATGTTCATTATTGAATATATTTTAATAGCATTAAAACGCATGTTTAATAGTAGGGTAATTTACCTAGTTGGTCATCCAATTACCAATATTTAAAATAATTCACTTTCATTTAATTGAGGTTGATGTTTTGAAGTTTAAAATTTCAATTTTGAAAAAAAATAGAACTTATGACAAGGAGGTAAACAAGCACAATTTAACAATTTTGATGCATTATTTTAGTTTCTACCGTTTTTCACTTTAATTCTTAATTTTTTACCCAAATCAATACTTAAAAATATTTTTTTCAATAACCAAAAGAAAAGTGTAAACATGATGTAATTTGTATAGCTAATCATTAAAAATTTAACGCTTGGATGATTAAAATAAAAACACCTTAAAAGTTAATTGATAAAATTGTAAGAATTTCATTTTAAATAACAAAATGAAAGTGTCTTAAGTGATTAACTAGATAGATCACCTTTAATAATATTAAAATACAAATTAAAAATATATTTTTAACATTAAGTACTTATAACAAAATCTACTATTAATTTAATTTTCTTTAATTCTATGAATAATCTCCTCTATACATATTCTGTAACATCTTAATAATTTAAGCTAGACTTATCCATAAAAAGAGGGTAGAATCATATAGGGTAGTTGTGTCATTAAATAAAAGATAAACTATTAAAATAGTCGTTTTTATTTGTCTTAGGTTACATTTTAGTCATTTATATTTGAAATATTACGATTTAATCACTTACGTTATTATTTGATTCCTTCCAAACAATAGTTCGATGTGGCAGTTAAAATGGGGTTAAAATGCCAACGTAGATGTCCAACCAAGTAAATTAATTGATTTTTTAATTAAATAAATTTAATTAATTGAATTTTTTAAATTAATTAATGCAAAATATTAATTTTGTTTTCTAAAATAATCAAACTAATGCATCAGATTAATCCTTTAACAGGAAAAAAAAGAATCCTTAGTCTCCTTTTTGTTTTAGTTTTCGCTTCTATTTTGACTAAAAAAAACCATCTATTTTTATAGTCATCTTTGTTGAATTGAAACAGTAGAAATCAAATTGAGTGCTTCATCAATCGGTTGTTTTTTTATTCAAAATAGAAGAACAAATGATCGATTCAATGGAGGGTCCAGGCATGAATTACAACGAGTAAGAAATTTTTTGTTCTTTACCTGGATTTTGGGTTTAGATATTATAGTATTTATTTTTTTGCAAAAAGATGATCTATCTTTTCATGTTTTTCTATATATGTACAAACAGAACGACATACTTCATCTTTGTTTGTTTGTGTATTGTGGGCAACCACAATATCAAGTAAGTATAGAGGTTGGTGCGCTGTTTTTTTCTTGTTCTTCTTCAATGTCTTTCTGCTCTTCTTCTTTTCTCTGATGGTAACAAAAAAAATTTTAATGTTGCTTCTTTTTAAATCGGAGAAAATTGGATTTTAGGGCAAATTTCTGTATTCTATATTTATATTAAAAAATTAACTTTTCTCGTCCCAGCTAGGCATCCACGTTGGCATTAACGGTAGAGTGACCATTTCGTAACAAAACTTCAATGTAAGTGACTAAAACATAACATTTCAAACATAAATCATTAAAATGTAATTTGAGGCAAACAAAATTGACTATTTTGATAATTTACCCTTAAATAAAATAAAACCATAGAGGTCATAAGATGGCAAAATCGGAACTTAAATTATCACGCGAGGGTCTATATAATGAAACTGGGTTTGCCAAGCTGCTCACCAGTCTACCATTCAAAACCATTGGGTTATCAGTCTTTCATAATTGTATTTCCTCATTTCTTCACTGATTTCAAAGAATGAAGTGAAAATCGATGTGCATTGAGTGACAGATTCTTACGGTAACAGAGCTTTCAAGTTTCAGGTGAATACTACTCTCTTCTTTCTTTCTTTTTCTTCGGTTTTTTTTCTCTGAAGTAAAGTTTTCTGTTTGGTTACTAAGAAAATCACCAGATAGCAAAAAAAAAAAAAGTATAATTTCCTTTCGTCTTAAGAAAGTAAGGTTTTCATAGTAATTATGAGACTGAAACGGATATTCATCCATGCGTTTCGAAGATAATTGATTCTAAGCTTTTCTGAGTGGTTGAGATCGTAAATTTGAGGCGAGTTTGAGGGCAGGGATGGAACTAGACCCAAAAAAGTTTGCATCGGAAATCTTGCTTTCAGTTACTCCTGTAGGGAGGAACGTTGTTGAAGTGCGTTGAAAAAGTAGAGTAATTTATTTGAAAAAGACCCTAATGGCCGCAACCTCTGCCAACTTCTCTCTTATTAAGATATGCAGTGCAATCCGTTAATAGAATGATGGTGAAATAAAGCAGGAGGTGAGATTTTTGTTTATAGGAATGGAAGGGTTTGTTTTTTGAAGAGTTACAATTTACAAATATTTGTTTTTAAATATATAGTCAAAATGTAATTAAGAGATTGGAATATATATAGAGAGAGAGAGATTTAAAGCCCGCATTCACCTTATAATTACTTACACTAATATTAATTAAGAAAATATTTACACCTTATCCAACGTGTTGTATTGCACATGAAATTAGATTCATTATATTATTTTATTATCATAGTTAATATAGTTCCTACGTATGAAAAGGGCCACACGTATCGTGGCTGAACTTTAAAATTTTAATGATCTTTCTTTGACCAATTAAGCTATCTTAGTCAAATTATGATATTGTTATTAACCCTCACAATCTTTACGCGTTTCATATATTTTTACTACATACCAACTCCAATTTCTTTTATTGAAATAATGCATGTATTTTTTTTTATAAAAGAAATAACGTATGAATCATTTAAGTCTTTAATTTTATAATATTAGTGAGTAGTATTAGAATTAGATTAAAATTTTAAGTTAGAAGTTGGAATTAGATTTTTGCTAGGACAAGGAAAACTTGAATTTCGGTATAGAATTACTTCCTAAACTAATTGGTACCGTATACAGGTGAACTGAAATTTATCAATTGCAAATTGGTTGGTGTTATCGGTACTGGTACAATATGGCGACGAATGCTACAACATCAAGCCAATGTCATCCAATGAAAGCTACATCGAACGGGGTGTTCCAGGGTGATAACCCTTTGGATTTTGCACTCCCTCTCGCCATCCTTCAGATATGTATTGTGGTTGCACTCACTCGTATTCTTGCGTTTCTTCTTAAGCCTCTACGGCAGCCTCGTGTCATCGCCGAGATTGTGGTAAGTTCCTCTTTTCAGGTTTTATTTTCCACCTATGCAAATAACAATAGGGGGAGAATTTAATGGCTTGGAATCTTTTTCTTGCAGGGTGGAATATTACTTGGTCCATCAGCTCTTGGAAGAAACAAAAACTACCTGAATACAATCTTCCCAACTAAGAGCCTTACAGTGTTGGATACTATAGCCAATCTTGGTCTCCTTTTCTTTCTATTTCTAGTTGGCCTAGAGTTGGATATGAAATCAGTTCGCCGCACCGGAAAAAAGGCTCTTTCTATAGCAGTTGCAGGGATTAGCCTTCCTTTTATCCTAGGAATAGGAACATCATATGCCCTTCGTGCAACTATCTCAAAGGGTGTCGATGAAGCTCCGTTTCTCGTCTTCATGGGGGTTGCTCTTTCCATCACTGCCTTCCCTGTCTTGGCCCGTATTTTGGCTGAACTAAAGCTTTTAACCACTGATTTAGGCCGAATGGCAATGTCAGCTGCTGCAGTCAATGATGTGGCTGCATGGATTTTACTAGCTCTTGCCATTGCCTTATCAGCGACAGACAAATCTCCCCTTGTATCATTGTGGGTTTTCTTGTCTGGCACTGGTTTTATCGTTGGATGTATATTCATTGTCCCTCCTATATTCAAATGGATGATTCAACGTTGCCCTGAGGGTGAACCGGTGAATGAATTGTATGTATGTGCAACTTTAACAGCAGTTTTGGCAGCAGGCTTTATTACAGATCTTATTGGAATCCATGCCTTGTTTGGTGCATTTGTAATGGGAGTTCTTGTCCCCAAAGAAGGTCCATTTGCTGGTGCCCTAGTGGAGAAAGTTGAAGACCTTGTTTCCGGCCTCTTTCTTCCTCTGTATTTTGTGTCTAGTGGATTGAAAACAAATATTGCCACAATTCAAGGGGCTCAGTCTTGGGGCCTCCTTGTTCTAGTCATCATTACCGCATGTTTTGGAAAGATAGTCGGCACTGTCTCCGTTTCCCTTCTATGCAAGTTGCCTTTCAGTGAGGCTTTAGCCCTCGGGGTCCTTATGAATACAAAAGGTTTGGTGGAGCTCATCGTTCTCAACATCGGTAAAGACAGAAAGGTAAAACTTGATTAAACTTGATTACTTATTTGAGATTGGATTGGTCTCTATGTTCATTTCGTTTATATATAAAAACTTAGTTAATCAATGTTTTCAAATTGATATTTGGCAGGTTTTGAACGATGAAACATTTGCAATCATGGTTTTGATGGCCGTCTTTACAACTTTTTTAACTACTCCGCTTGTGATGGCGGTATATAAGCCAGCTAAACGACAGGGTAAAGGAGACTACAAACACAAGACAATTGAAAGGAAAGAGAGTAATTCTCAGCTTCGAATACTGGCCTGCTTCCACAGTTATAGAAACATTCCCACTATGATTAATCTCATTGAGGCTTCACGTGGTACTGAGAAAAAGGAAGGACTATGTGTTTACGCGTTGCATCTCATGGAGCTCTCAGAAAGGCCATCCGCCATACTTATGGTCCATAGGGCAAGAAAGAATGGGTTACCGTTTTGGAATAAAGGCACACAATCAGATGGTGATCAAATTGTGGTGGTTTTCGAGACTTTTAGGCAACTAAGCCGAGTGTCGGTCCGCCCGATGACGGCAATCTCATCCTTATCTAGCTTGCATGAGGATATCTGCGAAAGTGCAGAAAGAAAAAGGGCAGCCATGATAGTTCTCCCCTTCCATAAGCACCAGAGGGTGGACGGAACATTCGAGACGACTCGAACTGATTATCAATTGATCAATAAGCGAGTTCTCGAAAACGCACCGTGCTCGGTCGGCATCTTAGTCGACCGTGGTCTAGGTGGAAGCACGCATATATCGGCAAGCAACGTTGATTCCATCATAACCGTCTTGTTCTTTGGTGGAAACGATGATCGTGAAGCACTCGCTTACGGTGCACGTATGGCCGAGCACCCCGGCATCAGTCTAACCATTGTTCGCTTCTTACCAGGCCCCGAAGTTTCGGGTGAGATTGTCACAACAGATATAAGCACAAGCGACGAACAATATTTAATGGAATTCAAGAACAAGATCTCAAATGACAAGTCAATAAGTTTCGAAGAAAGAGTGGTAAGAAATTCCACGGAAACCATTGAAGCGATTGGAGAATTCAACCGATGCAACCTATTCGTGGTGGGCCAAATGCCTGAAACTCATGTGACTGCCAAATTGAACGCAAAGAGCGAATGCCCTGAATTAGGGCCAATAGGCAGCCTATTGACTTCCCAAGAATTCTCAACAACGGCATCTGTTTTGGTGGTGCAACAATATAAAATCGCAAAGAAATCGCCTCGTCCGTCAATATCTTCTACAAAGGTTGCAGTTGCAGCGATTTCCAACGAAGATCTAGAAAGTGCTTGATCGATGAAAAACGTTTGCTCTGCCTTGTTAATAACGTATGATGTACAGTATGGTGACGAAGATAAACAATCATGATCGTGATAATTAAATGGAACAATAAATTGGCTGTTACTTTATCATGGGATTACAAACCATGCCAATACCTTTCGTCGAATATACATCCTGTTAGCATGTTGCTATTTTCATCACTTGTATATTATTTTACTATCTATATTCACTCGCCCCTCCCATTAATATATATTTTACAAAATAAAGTACACAAATATCTTAAGAAATAACCATATGTCACATTCACAAGTGAATACCTTCAACACTTCTTTTATTATAATATTAAATCATTGTTGAAAAAGAAGCGTTTATAATTGAAGTTTTATTTACTTTTTCATTCAAATAATAACCTATTTCTTACAATTATTTATGTGACATTATTATTTTAGATTTTTTCACTTTTCTAATATATTAATTTTCAACTATTATTTTAATTTTTTACTTATATTATTTTTAAATTCTTTTAAAAAACTTAATATAAAGTATTTTAATTATTAAATAAAATAGCACAAAAATGAAACTACTAAACAATAATATAAAAGCATAAGCATTCCTTTTATAAACTATAAAAAATATTTAAATTAACTTAAATTCAATTAAATGTATTTATTTTTATAAATTCTATTTATTTTGTACTAATATAATCCTTATCCCATTTCATAATACTAATTAAACATTTTAAATTATTATTTTTTGTGTAAACTATTAAAATAGTCATTTTTGTTTACTTTAGGTTACATTTTAGTCACTTATGTTCGAAATGTTACGTTTTAGTCACTTACGTTATCGCGTTGTAACATTAAAGTCATTGAGTCATTAATTGCTGTTAACAGTGTAATAGTAAGCTGACGTCGCACGTTAAATCATTATTTGAAACAAAAATTCTAGGTTAAATTATACAATCGCTCCCTATATTTTTTCATTTTGAGCAATTTAAATTTTTTTTTTAATTTTTTTAACATTTCTTTTTTTTCTTTATTTTCCATTCTCTTCTGCTCCTCCTTCTATTTTCCTCCCTTCTCCATTTCTTTTAACGTAGTTTTTCTATGTTTTCCTTTTGCTAAAACTAGTCCCTATACTTTTATTTTTTTGAACAAATTAATTTTTTTAAGTGAAGAGAGCTTGTGGACTAATTTTAACAAATGAGAAAAATAGAAAAATCACGCTAAAATAAATGTAGAAAGGAGGAAAACAGAGAGAGAAGTAGAATAGAATGAAAAGTAAAAATAAAAAGAAAGTTAAAAGAGCATAAAAGAAAAAATTAAATTGCTCAAAATGAAAAAATATAGGGATCAATTGTAGAATTTAACTTAAAATTTTTGTTTGAAATAATGATTTAACGTGTCATGTCAACTTACCATTACACCGTTAACGGCAATTAACGACTCAGTGACTAAAATGTTACAACACGATAACATAAGTGACTAAAACATAATATTTAAGATATAAATAACTAAAATATAACCTAAAATAAATAAAATTGACTATTTTAATAATTTACGTTGATAGCGGATTTAACCATCAAATAGTTGGTGCCCAAGACTGTGGTTCCATGTTTTATTTTGACCCGGTCCCTATTCGCATAACAATTAACAAATCAAACATAGATGTTGTTTTCATATATTAAGTATGGCTTAAAAAGTCAAGCTGTTATTAATGAATATAATTAGGAATCTTAAACAATAAATTAATTGTCTGCTATCATAAGAGATTCTACTTAAAGCATCTCATAAAAATATTTCCTATCGCCACCAATAAAAGGTCAAAACTTTTAAAATAAAATGTAAGAATAAAACTACTTCCTTTGAATTGTATGCGGATGTTATTGCGTCCATATACAGAAATGAGAAAGTCATCTAAGACGTAAAAACGAGGTGTTAATACATGAAACTCCTCCATCTATGATTTCATCAGTGAATTATATAATCTTAAAAATAATCTTAAACTTTTCATAAACAATAAAACAAAATCCTAAACTTCATAAATTTTAGTTTTTTCTTTTCCTTTTGGATTTCTTTTATTATTTTTTATTGTTTAGAATTTTTACAATTTTTATATTATATAATATTTTGAAGGTTTCTTTTAGATTTTGTTTTTGAAAATTCAACTAATGGAGGCATGCAATGTATTCAACTATTCTTATTTGTTCATTTTCAAATAATATGACCTCTTACCAATTTAAACATTATTATTATTTGGTGTGGAGGTAAAATATTTAACTCCACAAATCAGAATTGAGAACTTACCATATGTTTTATTTATGTATTTTTTTTTTTTAATATATGTCAATTTCTCAATTATGCTTAGGAAATTAAAAATTTTCACCAATAGTATTACTATTTTTCTTATACCTTTACTAGTAAGCACCTTTGTGGATTCAACCCATCGCCTGATTGTACTCCCAATGTTCTACGCACCCTCATTAAAGGCATGATCCATCGGCCGTCTCTCATAGGTTGTGTAACCTTTATTTATAGCCCACTCTATAGTGTTACATCACAAGCTTATAAGATCACATCATAGCCTTCAACCGAAAACAATGAGGTGACCCATCCACTTTTAGAATGTTCCCACGTAGCACCACAACTCTCCATATAAATATTAGAGGAGAATAACTAAGAGAATATGAATTTTTTTTCTCTCTTCAACTTCTCTCTCCTCTCTTCCTAGCAATTCTCAACCCTATTAGGTTGAGCTAATGCCTTACCTCAGTTGCATTCTGATCCAACATCAATAATTTTCTATTTACTTAAATGGTAAATAAGTTAAGCATTCATTATACAATACGTGTTTCTCTATGATGTTTGAAGATTTGAAGCAAATAAAGTGTTCACGCTTCACTCACTATAAGTTCAAACAAAATTAAAATTTTACTAAGTATCAAAATTACATATAAAAAGGTTAAATTAAAATTTTGATCCACTCAATCATTAAATTTTTATTAAAAGTTTTGTTTTTGCTAATTTTGTATTAAAAGTTCAACTATATATTTGTTAAAATGATGTTATCTCACATTGATCATTTCACGAATTTTATATTTAAATTGGACTTTTCTAATTATTATTAACTGATCTAACAATATTTTTCAACCCAAAATCACATGATATTAACTAATGTTTTTGCTCCTCATCATTTCGTAGTATTTTCATATTAACATTTTTTTGAGTTTACAATCGTCATTAAACTTTCATATTTGTTGATACAATATATCAAAAGGGAGAAAGAAAAAGAGGAGATCAATGTGATGCAAAAGAAGTTGGTTCACCTAAAGAGATCAAGAGTAAAAAAAAAGAAGGACAAGAGGACAAACTGATCAAGAAGACAATTCCTCAAAGTAACTCTAGAATGCTAAAAGATTGATCTCTTCTTCATCGTTCCTTAAGGTATTTATAGATCCTCTAATCCATTGATGTGACGAGGCCAGATAAACATTTAATCCCACTAAATGCATAAAGGATATTCATGGGCATAAATCCATAACAAAATAATGAGGTGGCAAGTAGAATCCTGCCTCCAATAAGTACAGCGACAAGTAGAACCACAGCCTCCCCCCACCATAGCTCAAACCAAACATGGAGCTTAGACGATGCTTCCTCTCCAGAATACTAAATCCATACTTGGGATGCCTTGTGAGAAGATTTGTGCACCTTAGCACCCTCCACATCTCTTTTTTCATTATAGTGCACCTACATTCACCACAAGCCACCGGCTCATCTACATCTCTTAGGTGTTTAAGGATTTGCCCTGTATTACCCCTAGTCGTCGTAGTTCCCCTAGGATTGGTCGTCATCGCCTTGTTGTCAAAGATAGATAACACACTTCGGCCCCTTTGCGACAAAGACCTACCAGTTCTTCCTCATCTCATTGCAAGTCTAACCATTTCTTTTGTGAGATCATAAAAAAGACAATGAAATAAAGAAAATCTTGAACTGCAACCACTGAAAACAAATTTCAAGTAGCAAGTACATGAGAACTTTGAAAAGAAAAAATGGTTTCAGGGAAGACATAAGCCCAGATTTATAGATTTTTCAAAGCTCTTTTACAAACACAGCGTTTTGGGTTTGAAAACCATAACCAATAACATCTAACCACCAACACTGTGTCAGATACTCTTCATCATGGTCACTCTTCTCCAAAAAACTTTGCATTTATCTTAAATATTCTAGAAAGAGTTTAACGCTTTTCCATCTTCTCTGGCGATACAAACCTTAATCAAGATCTAGGTTTTATCTAATGGAAAGCCACTTTATAACCTCCGATTCGTCTCAGGTGAGGGTACTGTTATACCCTTTCGCTACTCATACACATGTCTGCACCAGACACATCATTAACCTCCACATTGGCTCTATCTAAAGTAATGCCTTGGAAGGCCTCCAGCTTCCAACATCTTTTGGTAAAATCACTTTTCTTACTAAAAGGAATTACCCACCCACTCTTAAGTATGAACATTGTCCTAGTGTAAACATGCTCTTGATATAATAAGGAGTCCATTTAGCCACAATGAAATCGTATTGATAAGATCGCATGATATACGTCACATAAATGAACAATAGGACCTTCCTTACAAATACCTTGAGGAACGATGAAAAAGGGATCAATCTTTTAGCACCCTAGAGTTACTCTGTGCAATTGTCCTATTGATCAGCCTGTCCTCTTATCCTTATTCCAGCTCTTGGCCTCTTTAAGTGAGTCGGCCTCTGTTGCACCACATTGATCTTCTCCTTTGTTGTACTTTATATCAACAATATTCACATTTTTTGTCAATATTTCATATTTCATGTTTACATATTTAAAATTTATTTATTTTTTATAGAACCATCAAATATATTTTCAATTATTTTTTATAACACCTTGCCTTTCGACATTCTTAAGGGTTATGTAATATGAATATGATAATATTTCAAAGAAAATGAAAATTTTGTTCTCTTGAACTAATTTTCATGAGTTTTTAATAATAATTATGAATAATTGATAGATGCCAAACACACCAAAAATAAACCCTATAGAGATTGGTTGGACAGTGTTTTCACAATCAGGGCACTTCGTGGGTAGTTTCGTGCCATGGAACTTGCAGTCCTGTGTAAAATAAGTAAAGGGGATTAAAGTATTATGAAATTAAATAAATGAAAATCGAAAACAATAAAACAATAATTCAAAATTGAATTCAAAATTAAATAAGATAACTTGAGTACGACTTCAATCTCGATTTCAGGATTGATAATGGACTATGGATGTCTCCTTGCTCATTGGTAAGCCAGTTATAGTGATTGAGGATGCCTCAACCACCAATTCTTCCTTAATCGTAAATTTATCGCGGGATCACTTGACAATTAACCCTTACCAAAGGAATAACCCTAAAAGCCACTTCCACAGTAGCTTTGCGAACTAGAAGAACCCAACTCTAATTAACGATATTAACTGCGTGAATCATTTAAATTAGATCACTTAATCTCATAGCGTCACTCAGCTGCACTTCCAATCTAACCACGCCAATTTGTTCTTCGGTTAAATAATTCGACGCCAAATTAATTGTACTAATTGTGTATTGTTCCCAACACCGTACAAGAGATCCTTCTTAAAACGAAGCTAAAAATAATATTATGAGACGATCCTATCTCTTGAAACATAAAAAAAAAAAAAAAAATACCAAACAAAAAGAGTTAAGCGCAATTTCGAATCTCACGACTCAATATCAAGATTTGATCCACCTTTGGCTAGAATATAATTTAGTTACTTGTAATTATTAACTAAACAAAGCAATCAAAATCATAAAAAAATTAATGAAAGAAAAAAAAGAAAAGAAAATAGCACAAGCTGCCGGCGTCAAAGCCAAAATTAAAAAGGAAGAAAAAAGAAATATTGAAAAGAAGCTCCAGCCATCCCTTCTTGTTTTTAATTTTACTGAAAATTAATACTTAGTATACTATTTCTACCCAAAATTTTCAAGATAAAACTAAATATTTATTTAAATAAAATATTAGAGATAAAATTTATCTTAATTCAACTTCTAATAAATATCTTTAAAAATAATATATAAATAAAAATAATTAAAATTAAATAGTCCTAAAATTTTAAAAGTTATATGTCAAATTATTACTACTATGTCCAAATCTTCCATGTGACTTTATATTTTCATTTGTTCTCCACATTTTAGACTTACACTGCAGCTACATAGAAATTAAACAATAAACATCAAAATTAATAGTACCTTGTCAAAAAATTTATCAAAATAAAGCGAATAAATATGTCTATTTGACACAATATAAAAATGCCTGATAGATGATGTGCTTGCCTATTTTGATGAGTGTGTATCACTATCAATGTTTGATGGCTCTGACTTCTCATCAATAGAAGATTCACCACTCAGATTTGCAGGCATTGTTGATGTTGACAATTTTGGTGTGTTCCGACTAGAGGTGAGTGTTTGATCAAATTGAGTGAAAATTTTTGAATTAATTGAGTTTATGAGTCTCATTTTATCATCCTAACTCGATTTGTAATTTTTTTCAAATGGAGTCGAGTGAAATGAAATTCTAGTCCAGTCGAATCAAGTAAAACTGTTCGAGTTAAATTAAAAAAAATTAAGCATGTCAAATTAACATCTTGTTACCATATAATTGATATTATTTTAGAGCATATAAATTTGAAACCATATATATTTAAAACTATTTCAAAAAAATAAAGAAAAAATACTTTAGTATGATAAACTTGAATGTTAATTTACTTATTCAAAATCCAAAATTATTTTTTATAATTTTTAACTTTTTTATATATTCTTTAAAATTTTTATTTTATAATTTTAAATATATATTTTGGAATTTTATAAATATTTATATTTTTTTTAAAATTGATTTTTTGGAAAATTTTTAATTTTTTGTTGAGGGTGAGACCAATTTTCTCATTTTTCAAATTAAGCAGGGATCAAAGGGTTACTTACACCATCTTTTATTTGAGTTATTCGAATTATTCGAGTTATTAGAGTTGTAAAGTTCAACTCAACTTCAACTTGACTCGAACTCGAAACTCGAATTACTTATTCAAGTTTACTTGAAAAAATTGAACAACTCGATTCGATTAACTCAGAATTCGAAAAAAAAATTGATTTTTTTAGTCAAATCGAGTTTTACTCACCAACAAATTCCATAATTTAATTAAATTTAGTTTATATTAATAATAATGCTGCTGAAAAAAAATGGTCCTATGCAAGCTGAATAATGCAGCTGTTTAGTTTATCTTAATAATAATCAAACTTGTTATGAACATCAGAACCATTGTTTTAATTAATTAAAACATTTTAACAATTTCTACTTGATTAAGTGTACAAAGTTTTATTTTGTTATTAATTGATGGCATTCTAAACATTATTATGGATAATTGTAGTAATATTTTAAATTTTAATAAAATTTAATATTTTAAATTCTATCGATTTTATTTTATGTCTATTATTTTTATTTTAATGTAGATAATTGTTTTGAAGAATTCGTATTACTATATTTAAATTTATAATAATACAATTACTAAATAAAAATTGTTATAAAATAAAGAGAGATAGAGAGAATAAAGAACAAAGAAAATATGGGAAGCAATAGAGAATGTATTTTATTGATCAATGGGATGATTACAATGCTTCTTCAAAGTCTCTATTTATAGGCATAAGAAGTATAAATGAAGTAGAGATCTAACTGTAATAACTATTAGAATTAGAATTTAAAGTACATCAAAACTTATCTTGATCTTGATGGACATCCACTTAATAAGATATTCATAACACTCCCCCTTGGATGTCCATTGGTGGATAATGTGCTTCGTTAAAACCTTATTAGGAAAAACCCTGTGGGATAAAAAAACCTAATGAAGGAAAAAGAGTACACAATCTTCTATTACAAGCTGCCTCGTTAAAAACCTTTACCAGGAAAACACAATGGGGCAAAACCTAGTTAAAGGAAAAGAGTACAACTTGTTTTTAGACTCCCTCTAATGGCAACATTACATTACATCTTTGAGTCGACGCATTCCAATCTTGAGTAGTAGTTTTTCAAATGTTGAAGTTGGAAATGTTTTAGTAAAAAGATTTGCTAAATTATCACTAAAACGAATTTGTTGAACATTTTTATCACATATTTTCTCAAGATCATGGGTGAAGAATAATTTTGGTTAAATATATTTCGTTCTGTCACCTTTGATGTAACCTCCATTCAATTGAGTTATACATGCTGCATCATCTTCGTATAAGATAGTTGGCATATTTTCCTATAAAGGCAAATTACATATCTTCTAGATATGCTTGGTCAATAACCTTAGCCAAACACACTCTTGACTTGCCTCTTGCATTGCAATTATTTCTACATGATTTGAAGAAGCAGCAACTAATGTTTGCTTTGTTGAACGCCATGATATGGTAGTACCCCCACATGTAAATAAATATCCTGTTTGAAATCGACCTTTATATGGATTCGATAAGTATCCAACATCAACATAGCCAACTAATAGGGATTTTGAATTATTTGAATAAAATAACCCCATATCAATGGTCCCTTTGAATATTTAAATACATGTTTAATTCCATTCCAACGTTTACGTGTTGGAGAAGAACCAAATCTTGCTAAGAAGTTCACAGTGAAAGCCATACCAAGTCTTATGTTGTTTGCAAGATACATCAATGCCCCTATGACACTTAAATATAGTACTTCAAGACCAAGAAACTCTTTATCATTCTCGTAGGGATGAAATTGATCTTTATTCACATCTAACGATTGTGCAACTATCAGAGTGCTTAATGGGTGTGTTTTATCTATGTAAAATTTCTTTAAAATCTTTTCTGTAACGCTCTGAATAACTTATTTCTGATTCTGTATATATCAGACACAATTGTGTATCTGCTTCAGTGGTTAAGTGTTCTGGGTGTGTGTGAAAGGTCTTAGGTTCAAGTCCCATGTTTGCAAATTTTGTTATTTTTTATCCAAGCCTTATCCTTGTGGAGTGGACTTACATAAAATTGTCTGTTAATTCATATTAGTATGAGCCTGCTGGTTCGAGCGGTAAGGGAGTTAGTGTGTTAGGGGTCTTATGTTTGAATCCCTGCAAGAGCGTAGATGATGTTTTTACTCTGTTGACTGATAGAGTTTTGGTGGTGTTGAGATCCTGAGGAAGTGGTTTGTTAGTGTGATAATAGGGAGAAATTAGGAGGATTTGAGTAGTTTCATATTATTTTTCTTTTTGATATTTTCTCTCTATGAAAAACTCCAAAACTTTTTTACGTTCATTTCTGTGTTCTGGCAAAACTCTTTTTGGTTTCCTTGTTTTTGAAATTCCATCGCAATTCTGTCGTTCAATTTCAGTTTTCAGTTCTTCGGTGCCTTTGCGCGGTTTGGTAAGTGTAAGGGGTATTTTCGAGTGGGTTGGAGAAAAATTGTTTTAATTGTTCAATTCAATGCTATTCTTTTCTTTCCGTTGTTGATTTCGAGTTTTGGCAGCATGGAATCGGGAAAAAAGGGGTTCTCCTCTAGCGGAATCATAATCAAAATCGTTCGGGGTGTTGGGGTAAGTGATGGTCGATTGAATGAAATTGTTTTCGATTTTGTAGTTCGATTTAATCATGAATTAAAACTAATTTTAAGCGTTGGTATGTCGATTTTTAGGTTCTAAAGGAGGGCTTGTGTTTGCAATAGCATCAAACCGTACCAGGTGTGTGTTTAATCGCGAAAAATAAAGTTTCGGTGAAAGCCAAAAATGCTTACTGTCAATGCTACACAAGCATGTGAGTGGCCATGTGGGTGACCATGTACGAGACACGACCGTGTGTTTGACGAGGGCATGGTTGTGCGCAAGACACGTCCATGTGATGATGTGGGTGGGGCAGTGTTGGCCACACAGGCTAGGCCAAGTTGGGCGTGTGGGCCCATACGGGCATGTAGGCCCATATTTCTGAAATTTTTCCTAGGGTCGTACAGGTCATTCCAATCGATTGTAGGCCTACCGTAGAGTCGGTAAGGGCTAACCAAACCCTAAAACTATATGATCTGATAGTCTAAAATTCTGCTCTGAGTATGACACTAATATGCATGACTCATTATTTTGTTAAGTATATATATAGGACATCTATATATAAGCATGGTATGCATGATATTACTAAATCTGTTATTTCTGTATCTGTGATTGGGGTGAGTTTTGTATATCTGGAGGAAGTAATTTGTACGGCGACGCTTTGCCTTTATTCTAGCAGCTTGGCTGCACGTTATCTGTAACGTGTCGTATTGACACTATCTAGTATGTATGGATGAGTGGGTGTTTTTAACCTCACATGGTGTGATGGGATGGTCGGAGATGGTGTGTAGAGGATGGGGGTAGGATTTTGCATATCTGTACTGCTTATCTGTATCTAAAACGAACATAAGTCTGAATATGTATCTGACTTTATATGAGTTTACTGTATGTATTGTATGTCTATTTCTGTTGGATTACTCACTGAGTTTGCAAAAACTTACATCTGTTTGTCTGTTCTGTTCAAGTAATCCACAGACTTAGACAGGACGGTACGACGGAGGCTCAGTGGTGACCACTTGATCAAGAACTATTTCACTTAGTAAATTATGTTTTTATTTATAATTTTGGTTTCATTCGAACGTTGTAATTTTTGATACTCTCCGGACTGTTGGTTTTTATGTTGGTTTTGGATGCGTTTTGACTCTTTCATTGCGATGCATAACAGAAAACACGGTTTTACAAAAACAAAGATTTTTTCTGAAAATAGGAACTGGATTTCTAAAATATAACGATTTTAAGACTTCCATTGTAAATTATATTTTGGTAAAAAATGAATTAAATAACATTTTCGAAAATAGATATAAACGAATATGAATTATGAAACTTGAATGATTTGACGAAACAACTCTGTTTTCAAAACCCTACCTTGTGACATCTCCAAATCCGGCCATAACATCTAGGCCTAGTTTGGGGTGTTACATTTAGTGGTATCAGAGCTAGGTTACAAAACTCGGGTTGTGAATTTTGGGTTCCAAAATTGTGTTTCAAAAAGAATATATTTTTAAATAATTTGGTAATTTGAGAAAGTGTGTGGTACACTGAGTGTCTAGCGCCGATCCTGTAAGTGTTTTTGAACTTAGATAGTATATTCTGAAAACACAGTAGATAGTACTTTCTGAAACTGTACTAAAATAGTTAGAAACTGAAACCTCTGAAAACATTTCTGAACTTCTGATAATCTTTACATAAAATATCTGTTAATAAATATTAGAACTGATACATAAAAAATCTCACTCATAGAACTCGAGGACGTGGTATTCGTGGCCGTGGGAGAGGTCGTAGGGGGCTCGAGCTGAGTCTTCTTCTCTGGGCAGTATTCTAAATTTAGACACGAGTGAGACACCGTTTCGCCTGCTACTGAGACTGGGTCTCAAAGTCGTTCGGCTCGAGACGACGCACTGTCCCAAGCCATGTTGAGGGTATTGGAGGGGGTCTCTGGACCCCATTCTGGATTTGGAGGCCATGGGTCAGTGACTGAGCAACTCTGGTCCAATGGTGCTGAGTTGTTTAGGAAAGTCACTGGAGTCGCCCCTACTATAGTTGAGTATTGGTTTGAGGCCACCGAGAGGATCATGAATGATATAGGTTGTACTCCCAAGCAGAAACTTAAGGGTGTAGTCTCTTTGTTTCGCGACGAGGTATATCAGTGGTGGTTATCGATTGAGGAGGGTACTCAGCCTGATCGTCTGAACTGGGATTTCTTTAAGACTACCTTTTTGGGGAAATATGTGGGTGTGAGCTACATTGATGCTCGTAAACGTGAGTTCATGAATCTCACGCAAGGTGATAGATCTGTGGCCGAGTATGAGGCTGAATTTCTGAGGTTGAGCCGCTACGCTCGAGGTATAGTGTTGTCTGAGTATGAGAAGTGTATCCTCTTTGAGAATGATCTAAGGGATAGTTTGAGAGTTTTGATTGCTCCATAGAGGAAGCGAGAGTTTGTAGTTATGGTAGATAAGGCAGAGATCGCCAAAGAGATGAAACGCGTAGAGTGCCAAAATAGAGACCGAGAGAGAGGACAGAATAAGGATTCGAAGCCTTCTAGTTTTGTTCAGAGGCCTAAGAAATGGGCCAGACCTAATGGGCCGGTTAGAGTGAGGGTTCCTGTTGCCCCTACTGATATTCAGCCATTTGGGGATTATGGTAGGCGCCATCCTGACGAGTGTTGGAGGAGGTTAAGGACTTGTTTGAGGTGTGGATCTTTAGAGCACCGTATTATAGAGTGTCCACAGCGAGCTGATCAGATGCAAGCTTTAAGACTGAGTTATGTACAACCTCAGAAAGCAGTTCAGCAGCCACCTAGGGGCTGTGGATCGACTAGGGTGGCAATGGTATGGGCCGAGGATAGAGATCACCGGGCAGAGGTGCTAATCAGACTGAGGCGAGGCAGGCTGCATTGGTTTATGCCGTTCGATGCAGAGAGGATAGAGACGCTCTTGATGTTATCATGGGTACGTTCTTTATGTTTTATGTACCTTATACTGCTCTGATAGACATAGGTTCTACACACTCTTATGTAGCTAGTTATGTTCCTAAAAACCTAGGGATTTCTGTTGAGAGCAATTCTAGTGAGGTTACTGTACTGAGTCCATTGGGGTAGTCTATTCAGGTTGATAGACTTTATAAAAATGTTTCGTTAGAAATATAGGGATGGAGCTTCCGTTTGGGGAGTTCGACTTAATTCTGGTATGGACTGGTTGGTTGAGCACTGAGTTAGCTTGGATTGCACGACTAAGAGGGTTGTTCTAAAAACTAAGGATGGTAAGGAGGTGGTTGTAGTCGGCGAGCGTCAAGATTTTTTGTCCAATGTAACCTCCGCTCTTGTGGCTGAAAAACTGGTTCGAAAAGAGTGTGAGACATTTATGGCTTTCGTCAATATCTCAGTTTCTGAGGGCTCTTCTGCTGGAGATATCGGAACAGTAAAGGATTTTTCAGATGTCTTTCCTGTGAAATTATCGGGTTTACCTCTGAATTGAGAAGTTAAATTTGGCATTGAGCTTCTACCGAGTACAGCTCCGATGTCTATCGCTCCCTACTGTATGGCACCGAAGGAGTTTACGGAGCTTAAGGCTCAACTTCAAGAGCTTCTGGAATAGTGGTTTTATTTGCCCTAGTGTGTCTCCATGGGGGCACCAGTTCTGTTTGTGAAGAAGAAGGATGGGACAATGAGGATGTGTATTGATTATCGGTAGTTGAATAAAGTAACTGTGAAGAATAAGTATCCACTTCCAAGGATCGATGATTTGTTTGATCAATTTCGAAGGGCTTCAATGTTTTCGAAGATTGATCTTCATTTTGGGTATCATCAGCTTAGATTTAAGGAAATTGATGTTCAAAAGACTACATTTAGGACTCCTTATAGACAATATGAGTTCCTAGTTATGCTTTTGGTCTAACGAATACTCCGGTTGCATTCATGGATCTGATGAACCGAGTCTTTCAGCCATATCTAGGTCAGTTTGTTGTGGTCTTTATTGACGATATCTTGGTTTACTCTAAGACCGAGGATGAACATGATGAGCTTCTTAGAGTAGTATTTCAGATATTTTGAGAGAAACAGTTTTACGCTAAGTTGAGCAAGTGTGAGTTCTCGTTACGAGAGGTGACTTTTCTGGGGTACGTGGTTTCTGCTGAGGGGATCCAAGTTGGTCCTAGGAAGATTGAGGCGGAGTTAGATAAGAAACAGCCCAAGAACATATCTAAAATCCGTAGTTTTTTATGTCTTGCGGGTTATTATCGGCAGTTTGTCTAGGGGTTCTCTCTGATTGCAGCTCTTTTGACTAAGCTTCTATGTAAGGGGGTTTCTTTTGTCTGAACTGATGCGTAGCAATTGAGCTTTGAGAAAATCAAATATATTCTGACTCAAGCTCCTATTCTGATACAGCCTGAATCTGGTAAAGAGTTTGTGGTGTACAATGATGCATCGCGTGTTGGTTTGGGTTGTGTACTAATGCAAGATGGTAAGGTTGTGGCTTATGCATCTCATCAGCGTAAGACACACAAAGGAAATTATCTAATGCATAATCTCGAGTTGGCTGCTATGGTTTTTGCATTGAAGATCTGAAGGTATTATCTGTACGATAAGAGGTGTATCATATACATTGATCACAAAAGCCTCAAATATCTCTTTACTCAGAAAGAGTTGAATCTTAGACAGTATCGATGGATAGAGCTGTTCAAAGATTATGATTGTACAATAGAGTATCCATCCTGGTAAGGCCAATGCGGTGGCCGATACTCTTAGTCATAGAGCAATGACTGATTTGAGAGCGATGTTTGGTCGTCTTAGTCTGGTCAATGATGGGGGTTTGTTAGCCGAATTGCAAGTTAAATTAACTTGGATTGATCAAAATTAGGATAAACAGTTAGGGATGAGTCTCTGGGTTTGCAGTTTCGTCAGGTTGGGAGTGGCAGTACTTTAGATTTTGGGCTAAATAATTATAGAGTTCTGTGTTTTTGAGGTCAGATCTGTGTGCTTAATGATTTTGATTTGAGACGTTCAATTCTGAGGGAAGCACATAGTAGCTCTTATGCTATGCATCCCGGGGGTAATAAGATGTATCGCAATATTTGTGAGCTGTATTGGTGGCTGGGTTTAAAACGCAAGGTTACAGATTTTGTTGCTCGTTGCCTGACGTGCCAGTAAGTTAAGGCTGAGCACCATCTACCTTCGGGTTTGTTACAACCCGTTAAGATTTCTTTATAAAAGTGGGAACGAGTAACGATGAACTTCGTTAGTGAGTTTCCCTTGGCACCCACTAAGAAGGATTGTGTTTGGGTTATTGTGGATCGATTGACCAAGTCCACCCATTTTATTTCGGATCAGACGGACTACTCTTTACAGAAGCTAGCGAAGCTCTATATCTCTGAGATTGTAAGACTACATGGGGTTCCTGTTTTGATAATTTTTATAGTGATCCTCACTTCACTTCTCAGTATTGGAAGAAATTACACGAGGCTCTGGGTTCGAGATTGAACTTCAGTACTACGTTCCATCCTTAGACCGATGGTCAATCTGATAGGGTGATTCAGATATTGGAGGATATGATTTAGAGTTGTGTGATTAATTTCTGAGGTAGTTGGGAGAATCATCTGCTGCTTTCTGAGTTCCCCTACAATAACAGTTTCTAGGCTAGCATTCAGATGGCACTTTACGAGGCTTTGTATGGTCGAAAGTTTCGTACTCCGCTATGTTGGACTTAGTTGGGTGAACGTCAGGTTTTGGGTCTAGAGTTGGTTTCTAAGACCGAAGATAAGATTAGACTGATTCGGGATCGTCTAAATGCGGCTTCTGATAGACAGAAGTCCTATGTGGATTTGAAGAGAAGAGGTATTGAGTACTTTGTGGGTGACTTCGTGTTTTTTAAGGTTTCTCAATAAAAGAAAGTTCTGAGGTTCGATCGTATGGGGAAGTTGAACTCTAGGTTTATTGAGTCGTATCGAATTTTGAAGCGTGTGGGATCGGTCGCTTATTAGTTGGAGTTACCTCTAAAGTTAGATCGTATCCATAATGTGTTCCACGTCTCGATGTTGAGGCAGTATTGGTCTGATCCATCTTACGTTGCCTCTGTTGAGGAGATCAAGGTTAGACCAGACTTGACTTTTGAGGAGTAGCTGCTTCAGATATTGGATCGTGATGTTAAGGTTCTGAGGAAAAAATCCATTCCTATAGTAAAGGTTATGTGGCGGAATCATGGCACTAAGAAAGCCACGTGGGAACCTGAGGACTCGATAAGTCAGCAGTATCTTCATTTGTTCTAATCAGGTAAATTTCAAGATCAAAATTTCTTTTAGAATGGTAGAGTTGTAACGCCCTTAATATTTTATTTCTGATTCTGTATATATTTGACAGAATTGTGTATTTGCTTCAGTGGTTAAGTGTTCTGGGTGTGTGTGTGTGAAGTATTGGGTTCAAGTTTCATGTTTGCAAATTTTGTTATTTTTGATCCAAGCCTTACCCATGTGGAGTGGGCTTACAAAAAAATTTCTGTTAATTCATATCAGAATGAGTCTGCTGGTTCGAATGGTAAGGGAGTTGTTGAGTTAGGGGTCCAGTGTTCGAATCCTTGTACGAGCATGGATGATATTTTTTCTCTATTGATTGATAGAGTTTCATTGGAGTTGGGATTCTGAGGAAGTGGTTTGTTAGTGTGATAGTGGGGAGAAATTTAGGGGATTTGGGTAGTTTCATATTATTTTTTTATATTCTCTCTCTAGAAAACTCTCAAAAAATTTTACGTTCATTTTTTGTGTTTTGCCAAAATTCTTTTTGGTTTTCTTACTTTTGAAATTCCATCGCAATTCTGTCGTTCAATTCCGGTTTTCAGTTCTTCGGTGCCTTTGCGCGGTTTGGTAAGTGTAAGGGGTGTTTTCAAATGGGTTGGGGAAAAATTGTTTTAACTCTTCAAATCAATGCTATTCTTTTCTTTCCATTGTTGATTTCGAGTTTTGGCAGCAAGGAATCGGGAAGAATGGGGTTCACCTCTAGCAAAATCACAATCGAAATTGTTCGGGGTGTTGGGGTAAGTGATGCTCGTTTGAATGGAACCGTTGTCAGTTTCGTAGTTCGGTTTAATCGTGAATTAAGACTGATTTTGAGCGTTGGTATGTTAATTTTTAGGTTCTAGAGGGCTTGTATTTGCAATAGCATCAAAATCGTACCAAGTGTTTTCCCAAATCGCGAAAAATAAAGTTTTAGCGAAAGCCGAAAATGCTTACTGTCGACAACACACGAGTGTCTGACCGGCTGTGTGGGTGACCGTATGCAAGACACAATCGTGTGTTTGACGAAGGCATGGTTGTGCGCAAGACACGACCGTGTGACGATATTGGTGGGGCCGTGTGGACGACACGAGCTAGGCCAAGTTGGGCATGTGGGCCCACACGGGCATGTAGGCTCATATTTTTGAAATTTTCCCTAGGGCCGCACGGGTCATTCCGATCGACTATGGGCCTGCCGTAGAGTCAGTAAGGGCTAACCAAACCCTAAAACTATGTGATCTGATAGTCTAAAATTCTACTCTGAGTATGACACTATTATGCATGGCTGATTATTCTGTTAAGTGTATATGTAGAACATCTGTATATGAGCATGGTATGCATGATATTACTGAATCTGTTATTTTAGTATCTGTGATTGGGGTGGGCTTTGTATATGTGGAGGAAGTAATCTGTACGGTGACACTTCACCTTTATTCTGGCAGCTTGGCTGCACATTATCTGTAACATGTCGCACCAACATTATATGGTGTGTAGGGATGAGTGAGTGTTTTTAACCCCACATGGTGTGATGGGATGGTCGGAGATGGTGTGTAGAGGATGGGGGTAGGATTTTGCATATCTGTACTGCTTATCTGATTCTGTTATCTGTATCTGAAGTGACTATATATGAATTTACTGTATGTATTGCTTGTCTATTTCTGTTGGGTTATACATTGAGTTTACGAAAACTCACATCTGTTTGTCTGTTCTGTTCAGGTAATCCACAGGCTTAGACGGGTCGGTGTGATGGAGGCTCAGTGGTGACCACTTGATCGAGAACTATTTCACTTAGTAAATTATGTTTTTATTTATAATTCTGGTTTCCTTCGAAAGTTGTAATTTTTGGGACTCTTCGGACTGTTGGTTTTTATGTTGGTTTTGGATGCGTTTTAACTCTTTCATTGCGATGCATAATAGAAAACTCGATTTTAAAAAAATAAAGGTTTTTCTGAAAACACGAACCGAATTTATAAAATATAACGGTTTTAAGACTTTCACTGTAAATTATGTTTTGGTAAAAAAAATTAAATAAAATTTTTAAAAATAGATATAAACGAATATGAATTATGAAACTTGAATGATTTGACGAAACGACTCTGTTTTCAAAACCCTTCATTGTGACATCTCCAGATTCGGCCATAACGTCTACGCCGGGTTTGGGGTGTTACATTTTCCATATAAGTTGATTGATGAAGATGAATTCCATTTTTTAAATGCTCGATCTGTAAGCCAAGACAAAACTTTGTTTTTACAAAATCTTTCATCTCAAATTCTTTTATTAAACAATTTATTGTATTTTGGAGCTCTTCAGGAGTTCCAATAATATTTAGATCTTCAACATAAACAACAATTATCACCAAATCTGATCCAAACCTTTTTATAAAGACACGTAGAGAAATTGGATTATTTTTGTAACCTTCTTTTAACAAGTATTCACTAAGACAATTGTACCGCATACGTCTAGGTTGTTTTAATCCATATAAACTATTCTTTAATCTGATCGAGCGATTTTTTCGAGAAACTCTATATCTTTCTGGGATTTTAAATCCTTCAGGGATTTTTATATAAATTTCACTATCAAGTGTACCATAAAATTTACTGTAACAACATCCATTAGATGCATGTCAAGTTTTTCACGTACTTCCAGACTAATAAGATATCTAAACGTGATTGCATCAACCATAGGAGAATATGTTCATAATCAATACCGGGTATTTGCAAAAATTCTTGTGCTACAAGTCGTGCTTTATATCTTACGACTTTATTTTTTTCATTTCGTTTTTACACAAATACCCATTTATGTCCTATTGGCTTTATACATTTAGGTGTTTGAAAACTGGATTCAATTCTACTTGAATTGCACCTTTCCATTTTGGCCAATCTTTTCTATTTCTACATTCCTCAATAAATTTAGGCTTAGGATCATCATTTTCTTTTTCTACTTCAATATAAACATTATATGCAAAATTGTTGTCGACAACTATAATTTTCCGGTTCCATTTTTTCCCCGAAGTAATGTAACTTATCGAGATCTCTTCATTATCAACATTTTCAAGTACCTTAATCCCTTCTGGGGTTTTATGATTATGGTTAGTTATATCTTTGACATCTTCTTGGGAACTTGTCTCCATAATATAATCACCTTGAGTATTTGCTCCTTTCCTTTTACAAGGATTTTTATCTTTGGAATCAACTGGTCTTTCATGCTTCAGGTATGGATTAGTTTTTTTTGCACTAACAGTTTGCCCTATTGGGATATCAATTCATATTGGAGCATTCTCAATTGGTATGTGAGATTTTGTAACTCTCTTTAGGTTAGTAAATGAATCTAGCATTTGATTGGCGATGTTTTGTAAATGTATGATTCGTAAATGAATCTAGCAGTTGATTGGCGATGTTTTGTAAATGTATGATTAGTAAATGAATCTAGCAGTTGATTGGAAATGTTTTGTAAATGTATGATCCTTTGAACTTCTTGTTCACATCGACTTGTACGATGATTTAATTGAGATAATGCTGATCCATTCGACGTAATTTCTTTTACCAGCTGTATTTTCCCTCCCCCTAATGTTGGAAATATTGTTTCATTAAAGTGACAATCAACAAATCGTGCAGTAAATAAATCTTCAGTTAATGATTCAACATACTTAATTATAGAAGGAGATTTATAACCAACATATATTCCCAACCTCTTTTAAGGACCTATCTTTATTCGTTGTGGTGGAGCAATTGAAACATCCAAAAATTCTAAAATGGGAAATATTTGGCTCCTAACCCCAAGCCAATTGCAATAGGGAGTATTTATTATAACTTGTTGGCTTGATGTGCATAAGTGTTGCTGCATGCAAAATAACATACCCCCAACCTGTAATAGGGAGTTTTGTTCTCATAAGCAATGACCTAGCTATTAGTTGGAGGTGTTTCATAAATGATTTAGCTAAACCATTTTGTGTGTGAACATGAGCTACAGGATGTTCAACTTTTATCCCAATTGACATGCAATAATCATTGAAAGCTTGAGATGTAAACTCACCAGCATTATCAAAACAGATAGTTTTTATTGCATAATCTAGAAATTGTGCTCTTAATAAAATTATTTGAGAAAGTAGTCTCGCAAACGCCAGGTTCCGAGTCGATAATAAATGTACATGTGACCATCTATTAGATGCATTTATCAATACCATAAAATATCTAAAGGGTCCACTTGGTGGATGAATAGGCCCACATATATCACCTTGAATACATTCCAGAAATGCGGGAGATTTAATCTCAACTTTAGCTGGTGATGGTCTAATAATCAGTTTACCTTAAGAACAAGCATCATAAGAGAAATATTTGAATTCATGTATCTTCTAGTTCTTTAATGGGAGCTCAATTGAATTCTCAATTATTTTTGGCATCATAATAGATCCAGGATGACCTAACTGATAATGTCAAAGAGTAAAAATATGTTGTTCTACAAACTTCTAGTTTGTAGTAACATGCGCATCAATTGCACTAATATGTGTATAATATAAACATGATGAAAAAATAGGTAGTCTTTCCAAAACATATTTCATTCCACATTCAACATTTGTAATATATAGATATTCAATATTTTTCTCATTTATAGTCTCAATATGATATCCATTAATACGAATACCTTTAAAACTCAATAAATTCATTTGAGACTTAGTGGAAAATAAAGCATTATCAATGACAAATTTTGTATCTTTAGGTAATAATTTAATAGCTCTTTCGAGTCTTCAATAAGTTTTGAACTACCCGATATTGCATTAATATGAGCATCACTTATTGTTAAATGAGAAAAAAAATATTTTTTATCTTTGAGTATTGTATATGTTGTACCACTATCAGCAAGACACATGTCTCCATTAATTTTGAATCCAACAAAATTTTGTTGATCATTCATATTCTTAAGTAGATTAAATTCGATTCCTCCCGAGAACATTAAGCATATCATTGCACAAGTTTGGGATAGTCAAGCAACCAATTTGAATGCTAGTTTAGAAAATTAATGAAAGTAATTCAACGGGGGATTAGAAAGGGATAGAACGAAATTGAGGTATGGGTTTCAAAAAAAAATTTTGAGAAGGGTTATCAAATGAAAAATAAAAACGAGGTGGGTTTAGAAAAAAAATTTGAGAATTGTGCTGATAACGTGTTATAAAATAAAGAGAGATAGAGAGAATAAAGAACAAAAATATATATATGGGAAGCAATTGAGAATGTGTTTTATTGATCAATGGGATGATTACAATGTTTCTTCAAAGTCTCTATTTATAGGCATAAGAAGTATAAATGAAGTAGAGATCTAATTCTAATAACTATTAGAATTTAAAGTACATCAAAACTTATCTTGATCTTGATGGACATCCACTTAATAAGATATTCATAACAAAAATTAATAGTTTGAGGATGAAATGTGTTTATAAAGAATTTTTGTTTAGTCGACTGAGTCTTAACTCAATTGATATTGACATTGTTGTCTATGCTGGAGGATGTGGATTCGAGCGTGCTAAAACACATTTATCTTCCTATTGAAACGTTGAGAAAGGAAAAAATTAATCCTTAATAATGAGGATGATTTTTCACAATCATGTCTAAAACTTTTCAGAAATATGGTTTTAAAGAACGTAGATTGGAGACGAACTAAATCATCTCTAAATCTATTAGAAACAATTTTCAAGTTTTTAGAGACTATTTTTTTGTCCCTCAAAGCCTTCAAATTTTGTAATGCATATTAGTATGATTTTCAATCGTTTAAATAATTTATTATAACCATTTAGAGAATTTTTTGTTTAATTATGTTTATTTTATTTTTAATTGTGTACCTACAAGAGTTATTTCGCACGTTAATTGTTAATTAATTTAAGATTCATGTGTGACCAATTAGAGATTTGTTCATTTAACCAAAGGACTAAATTGAATCTTTTAATTTAAAGGAAAGGGCTATAAAATAAATTTTCCATTAAACCGAAAGCCAAAGCCCTACCTTCCCTTTGGCTAAGCCCTAGGTGTAGCCAAGTTATAACATCTTTGTTATGTTTGGTAGGGGTTTTATTTTTCACATATTTAGTCATAAATTAAATATAACTATTCATAGTTGATAATTTTTAATCACTTGCATGACTTATTTGTAGCAAAGAGAAAGAATAACTTTTTACTTACTTAAAAAAATATTTTTTACCATAATTATGACTCATCCTTCTAATTTCTAAATTCAAATTTAAATATGAGATACTTACATTTATGACCAACTATTTTAATACATATATATTAAATATTATTTTCCGTGTTATTACATTATTACATTCTGAATTAGTTAGTGGATGGATGAGGTAATGCTATTTCCTTTAACATCTGATTATTCCCACATAATTTATTGCAAAGTGGGTTGTGAGTATAATTTGAATGACTAGTGGATATGTAAGATCCAATAATGTGGCAAGTACTAGTGTTGTAAAATTTCCTTTAGACTTTTCACCAAAAAATATTTCCTTTAGACTTTGATATCATATTCTAAAATTTCTCAATAATTAAAATTCGTAACGTATCTTTTAGTTCATTTAACTTTGTTAATTTCAATGCAGACAACTTGTCGACATGACAAATTAAGACTCTCTAAATCAATTAAAATTTATTCATAAGCTTTTGACAAAATTTTTATCACGTTCTATTACTATTATTTAATCTCCATGAATATTCTTTCTGCTTACACCTATATTATTTATAATATTGTTTATGATCCCATTAATGTCACAAGTAGAAGATATTATAAAATAAATAATATAATTTAAGATTAAATATAAAATTAGTATTTGAATTTGTTCACTTCTTCCATATTAGTTTTTATAAATTTTTTTGTCTTAAATTAGTACTCAAACTTTTTTCTCCACTATATTGGTACCTGAGCCTAACGCTGTTAGTTTTTTGCTGACGTGGCATTGCTGGCCAATTGCGTGCTGTCATATGGCGTCCTCTTGTATTTCTTTTTCCCTTCTTTTCTTCCATTTTTCTTCTTTTTTTTCTTTTACGTACCTCTGTCTTTATCTTTCTTCTTCACTCTTCTTCATCTTTCTTGGTTTTTTTCTGCATAAAATCTCCATTTTCAATTTTTTTTCTACTTCTTTCTCAAGAACCAAATAAACTTTTTTATTATTTATTTATTAAGGGATGAAAAGTTGAACCGGAAACTTTAAATTTATGTTTATTTGGTTGTTTTTTCTATTTTTATTGTTCATATTTTATTTTGTAACAAAACGATGCGTTTAATACTGGGGTTTAATAGGACAATAATTTGGAAGGTAGACTGCAATAATTCAAGGACGAGTTGCGGGGAGAATTCAGTTCTGAAGTTCAGTCCTTATTCGAACAATATTTAGGGAGATTATCGCTCTCCTTCGGGACTGGTTTGTTTGTAGACAAGGGGAAGGGCGTTTTGGGGGGACCTCCACCAGGGTTCCTTGTCAAGGACTCGATCTCAATGGGATTAATAGCTTTTCTAGGACCTACGAGAGTAGAAACCATTGCTCCCCCTACAAGTTGGAATTCCCACGTTTTAACAATATCGACTTTAGGGGTTGGTGGACCAAACTTGAACTGTATTTTGAGGCTGATTGGATTTCATTGAACGCTAGGGTGAGGACAATGATGCTTCATTTGGATGGTAAGGCCCTTGATTGAAACTGTTTTTTTGCTAAAAAACAAAGTGGATTTTACATGCTTAGTTTGAAAAATTATGCATAAAACTTGAGAGATAGATTCGAATTTAGTGCTTTACAAGACCCAATGTCAAATTTAGTTTCCTTAAGGCAGGTGGGAAGAATTGATCAATACCACGATACATTTGTTAGATTGCTAAACCAACTGTATCTATCAGAGCTCTATGCTCTAAGTATCTTCACAAGCATTTTGAAGGTTGAAATCAACCAATACCTTTAACTTTTTAAACCCAAATTCTTGGTAGAGGGCTTTCTCCTGGCCAGACAAGTCGAGCATATTCTAACAACGCTTCTAGAAAAGGGCTCTTGTCAAGGTGGTCTCCATATTCCAGAGCTTTACCTTTACCAGCAGCGAGTACAGGTTCTACCAAGGGAAACATCACAACCAATACGGGAAATCATAATAGTAGCTTTGGGGTTTAAAAGTCAATTAGAGGGGAAATAACAGACCCTTATCTTTATTAGAAATTAAGGAGCGAAAAAGGACGGGTCTATACTTTTGGTGTGGCGCCAAGTATAGTGTGGGTCACTAATGTGTTAAATCTTAGCTTTATCAGCTTCTCTTGGATCCAGACATTTAAGAAGTCCCAAAGGAATAGGCAAAGATCGAGGCGTCTAAGGAAGGTTCACTTGAAAAAGAAAAGCTATCAGAACCTGATTTTTTTTACATGCAATACTGGGCTCGCAGGGAATACAAATGATGAAAGTGGCTGTTAAGATTGGGGGAACCAAGGTCATCCTACTTGTTGGTTTAGAAAGCACTCACAATTTCATAAGTGCTAAGCTTGTCAGCTTTTGAATCTGCCAGTCATCTCTACGACTAAGCTGAAGGTAGCTATAGCTAATGGAGGCGCCTTGTCAATTAATGGTCTCTATAGAAAAGAGATGTGATGCGGTGTTGGGGGTACAGTGGCTTCAATCTTTAGGTCACATCACTTTGAAATTTAGCTTTTTGACTATGAAGTTCACCTACAAAGGTTTGAGCTGTATGCTTGAAGGAATACAACCAGGTCATCTTCAATTGTTGAAGGAAAAATAGTTTACTAAATGTTTATTTATGTTTGGAAAAAGTATACTTGGGATGGCCATTTTTTAATACAGAATGACAAGTTAGTAGTTGGCAATGATAGAGAACTTCAAAAAGCCTTGTTTTCATACTTTCATAAGAGCCCAGTAGGTGGCCATTCTGACATCCAGCCCACCAGACAAAAGTTTGCCAACTTGGTTTATTGGAAGGGAATGCATGTGACCATCAAATAATGGGTAAAGAAATGCCTCATTTGCAAGTGGTGTAAGTACCACAACTCAGCCCACCCAGGGTTACTTTAACTCGTCCCTATTCCAACACGTGCATGGTTTCCCATTAGCATAGGTTTTGCCAATAGCCTCCTTCTTTCCAAGGGAAATAATTCGATCCTCGTGGTTGCGGATTGACTTACTAAATATGCGCACTTCTTGACCCTTACTCATCCTTTTACAACCTTAGTGGCGGCTCAAGCATACCTTAACCATATTTATAAACTACATGGGTTGCCCGAGAAAATTGTCTTTGATCGAGACCGAATCTTTATCAGTCATTTTTGTCAGAAAATGTTTGCAAAGCTGAGAGCTAAACTACCTTTATCTATTTTCTTATTGGATCTAGTGCCCTAAGTGTAGTATTTTCATCAATATACACTTGTAAATTTTTTGAATAGATTGATTAATAAAACAAATTCATTGATTAAATTAATATACTTTGTATTATTTTCCTCACATGATTTTTGCACGTAAAAGAAAAATAGAAGCAAATGTTGCTTACTGGTTGTCTAAATGTTTAATTAATACTAAGCGATATTACGTGGTCGGATCGTAGTACATAAATACAACTTGTATTAGTAGACGAACCTAAACATGTCCTTAGTCTAATCGAAAATGAGCAAACCATTTGAGAGACTAATATGTTATCTATCAAGTCCAATTGGGGAGATGTAGAGTCTTGGACATCGGAGCGAATAACTCACAGAAGATAGAAACATAGATGTGGCTGACTGGACTGACACTACATCGAACAGGGCCCAAGCAGAATAGATTCTAAACCTATTTATGGATTTATTCACTTGTGATGTTCATAGTGTGGCATACATAAATATTGAATGGATGGCGGACTATGTATGTGTGACTTGTACACTTTAATGTAAGTAAAAGCCTGAGTCCAAATATATAAGGAATCGAAAGCTTGTGCGTTGGGTGTACGACTTCTGTAGTAAGTAGTGTCATTCACAACAGTGAAATTCATAGCCCAAAACATGGGTAAATGATATTCTCTCACTGGGATAACATGGTTGATGAAAAGTAAACGTGGCCACGGGTCGTCTGTCTTTGTGATGGATGACTTTATCACTATTTTATAGTGGTTGATTTTTCATTAAGGAGGATGTAACGGTTACCATGAAATGAAATAGTATCATATTAGGAGAGCAGATATTATCCCAAAGAGATTAATGATATCCTATAAGGATAACACACTTATGACAAGGTCATTGGACGAGCACTGAGTAGTTGTTTTAGTAATGGTATGTAGTTGGGGAGAGCTCAGTTATGAGACTATAGTGGAATGAATTCGTGACTAAATGAGTGTATAATTAATAGGCGAAAATTTGAATCTTAATTATAAATCATTTGAGCCTCAACTATAGATTTCCAATCGGTCCCTCCGTTAGCTCGTTGAAACTACAAATGAATTGCGTGTTTGAATAGAAATGAACGGAATGAATAGAAAAAGAGAAATGAGAAACATTTAGGAATGGTTATGGTATTCTCCAAAATAGAGAAATGGAATCATTTTCTAGGCTTCCAAAAGTGGAAATGGAAATGAAAATGGAAACTTGCGATCCTATATAGGATTACTTAAAAAATGATGGAATAATGAGTTTATGTTTTTGGATTATTTTGAAGCCTGAAAATAGAAATAAAAGTTCAGTCGTAGTGAACATGTTGAGTTGTAACATTGAACAAATTTTCTCAAAATTTTATCGGGGTAAAATCATCAAAATTTTATCAAGGGTAAAATTGAGATGAGAAAATTATTTAATATGTAAATATGAAATTTTATTTGGGGAAATAGAAAAAAATGGACCGGGTTGGGTCATATTACAAAGTAATAGGTCAAAAAGGCTTAGGAAGTACTCGTAATTAGACCCGATGTGAGAGAGGCCCAAAAGCTCTTATGTAAAGAGGTGGGACAACAAAACCCTAGTATCATTAACTAGGGTTGTCGCCCCCTATATACTAGATAAACTAAGATATTGTTTTCTAGTGGAAATAAACTTTTACAACTCTGCAAGGGTTCTATATTCTCTTCTTATAAATAGATGGCACCGGTAGAGCTCTTTAGACAACTTTTGAGAGATTGTTATTCTGCCAAAAAATAGAGAGAATTTATTCTCATCTTATAAACATATTTTTCAGAATAACAATTTTATCGATTTCTATTAAAGAAGAGAGAATTTTCATTTTCACCCTAGAAGAAAAACTTTTTCTATTTTTGTGTTTTGATTTAATTGGTTCGAGCCCACACTTGAAGCAGTTCGTGGCACGAGATTAGTGAAGAAGATTGTTTGGTTGAAATTCAGAAAACCTCAAGGATTCGCTTATCCAAAAATACAGGTACAAATTTGGTTAAGGTTTATTGCTATAAATATCACAAACCGGGTCAATTTTCAAAATTTTAATTTTTTGCTGTACAAGAAGACCGTTTTCAAACCATGTTTTTTCAACACACCTATTATCTAAAAACCAAAGGCCAAACAAAGGTTTTAAATAGATATTCGGAGAGAGATTTGCATTGCATGATAGGAGACCACCTTGTGGACTGGGTTGTTTGGTTGCTTCTAGCAGAATGGTGCTATAATTCCACTTTCCATATTGCCATTCAAACGACGCCGTATGAGGCCCTTTATGGTCAATCCCCTACCTCAACATCTTTCCTATCTAGCGGGTTCTTCAATGGTGGAGTGCATCAATCGTAGTTTAGGACACTGAGAGGTTGATCAAAACCTCATTTTTTATCATCTCAAAAGGGCCCAGGACGGCATAAAGCATTATGTGATAAGCATCGAAGTAAGCGTGTGTTTAAGGAAAGATATTAGGTTTACCTCAAACTACAACCCTACTATCAACATTCACTATAGAAGTTTCCCAATCAAAAACTTTCCCCTCATTATTTTGGCCCATTTCAAGTGATAGTTAAGGTGGGCACAGTTACTTACACTCTACAGTTACCACCAGATTCGAGGATTCACCCCACCTGTCACTTCTCTTAACTCAAGTGACACTTTGGACAACAACTCATTCAACCCACATTACCACTGATAGACCCTACAGGAAAGTTGTTTTAACAACCAATAAATATCCTAGATTGTCACATGGTGAAGAGGCACAACCAAGAAGTGATAGAGGTATTCGTAGAATGGGCCAATAGTTTTTCTAGAGGATGCCACCTGGGAGTCGTGGTCAGAGTTGCACAATCAATACCCTAACTTTGATACTTGAGGGCAAAGATTTTCTTCGGTAGATGAGTGGTTGTTAAGGGATGAAAAGTTGAATCAGAAACTTTAATTTATGTTTATTTGGTTTTTATTTTGTATTTTTATTGTTGATATTTTATTTTGTAACAAAACGATGTGTTTAGTATCGGGGTTTAATGAAACAGTAATTTTCAAAGGGAGGGTGGACAAAAATGACATTTTTTTGTCCTGTGAGGGTACAACTGAAGTAACAGATCTTTGGTACCACATTTTCTCTCTCTTCCTCAATTATAACGACATGGAATGAGTAGGAATTACATGCAGAAACAAAATTGTGAATTGAATCCTACTGTCATCTCTTTTTTTTCTTCTTTTCTCTCTCATTCCTATTTTTCGAATCTTCTAATTTTTCTGTTCGTAAATAATATATTATAGATTGATAACATGTTCAATTTGCATGATTTTTTGTGTTTAAATCAGTTAATTCTTAAATTGATCCCTGCTAATTAGTGATTTTATGTTTTAATCCTGTCAGGAATGCAATTAGGATGCTATGAGTTAAAAACGAGCAGAAAAGGACCAATTTATAGCACAGTCAATAAAGTGGGGCCGAATCAAAAACTTGGAAATAGTCAAGGACTCATCAGATTTCTTTTGATTTTGTAAAATCTAAAATTAGAAGAAAATCTGATTTTATTTTTTATTTGATTTTAATTATGTAGTGGGTAGTTTGCCCAAATTTAATAAGTCATATGTATATAAATAGGGTCTTTATGGTAGCTTGGAGGACACACTTGATTTCACTTGGAATTAAATAAGAATTATTATTTTCTTTCCAATTTTATGCGTCAGTAGCATACTTCTACTCCATTTTCCTTTCCTTGTTTCTTGCAAAAATTGTTTAATTGCTTTCCAAGTCACTTCCCTTCCTAACTTTCACCATTTTCATTCAAATCCATTTCATAGCCAACCAGAGCATAATTAAATTCATGTTTCACTAAATACTAACTTAGCTTTAGGCTGGTATTCTTTTCGGTCAAGAGTTGTGAGATATGTATCCGTACTAAAATCCTTCCAATCGTTATTCACTATTTTTCCTAAGTATCTGGATTGACAAATTTATCCCTTAAAATTAACTCGATTTCAAATCAAAAAGCGTGTTGAGCTAGAGTCGTGTTTGTGGATAGTTGGGGAAACGAGTTGGGTTCTTTAGAACGCAAGGCTGTCGGAATCTTGAATCAGGAACGTGTGTATCTTCGTTAGATAATTGGTAAGGTTTGGTTTACAGGTTATACTCGGACCAGCTACGAGAGGAAGAATTGACGGTTAGGACGTTCTTAACTACTATAACCAGCTTATTTTTTGGAGGAGAAAATTAATTTTCAAGGATCGATTCAAAATCCAGAATCCACTAAGTCTAGGGCTAAGGGTTATTATCTCTATTTACAAAATTCGAATTTATTTCCCAATTTAATTTTATTTCCAATTTATTTAATTGTTTATTTATGTTGTCTCTATTATTTAATTTCTAAAATTTCAAAACTCCCCTAATTTATTTGTTTATTTTTCAGCAGGTCCGTTCGGAGTCGTGGGCATGAATTTTGCCACGATTATCAACACGACAGAAATTCTGACCACAAGTTAAACGCGGAAGTTGATTATAATACCAATCCCTATGGACTCGACCCTACCACCACTCTTTACTACTATTTAGAGTTATTTTAATTGTAGAAATTATTTTTGGTGGTTTCGACGCCCATCATAGATCTATTATCTAGCATTTTTTCCTAATGAAAATGTCGTGAAGGATTTAGGTTGAAAATAAAATAAATAAATAAATTTATTTTTATTTATTTAATTTTAAGCTTTAGCAGGATTTAGGTTGAAAATAAAATAAATAAATTTTTATTTAATCCAGTTAATGTGATATTTTCAGGAATGTAATGGAAGTAGTGAATTTTCTAAAAATCGAGTACTGATGGTGGTGTGGACACGACATGCTAAATGCTAATAATTATTTACCTACAAACAAAACTCAACACCCTTAGCCCAAGTAATAGTCCCAAAACCCAAATCCACTTAACCTACCTACCCCATACCCAAATACTAACCCAAACAAAAAAAACCTACACAATAAACCCAATACCCAGAACCCAAAATAAACCCAATACCTAACACCTCACAAGCCCAAAAAAAAAAAGAGAAAAAAAAAGAAAAGGGGAAGGAAGTTGGGCCTAATGGCCAGCATTGGCCCAAAGAAAAAAGAACCTTCTCCACCTCCTACAAGACGAGCGGTCGTGTCAATGAGAACTTGTCGCCTACGAAGCCCAACTCTGATCGAATCAAAACATTTGAACAGCAGCTCCGCTACTTCTGAAAGGCCGATTCCTAACCTACAACATGTTTACCTTTACTAACGTATTATGCAAGTTACTCGGATGAGGTCGGGACTTCTCACGACTATGTTAAAGGTCCCTCGACTAGAAACGAGCGTGTTTCCCAGCATCGAACACGGTCGTCCACCACTCTAGCCCATTGACCACCGATACATGAGCCATCGACACCTCCACATAGCAGTACTGATGCTGATGGAAATTCGAGTCCACCACCCAACTCGCCTAATGAAAATGTTCGACCATCATGAGACAGTCAACGTAATAGACGAGACTGTGCCTACACTGTTCCCACTGAAAGACGATTATGAGGGCTTCTAAACTTTTTGACATTGGAGCATCGCGCAAGATACAACAACATTCGACAATGTCCTCTCCCGGTCTATATGCAACTTGGTCTTTGCACTCTTGATATGTTAAATATTCGTGATGCTGTGATGAGCTATTTTAATGCTATTGGTTGGAGTTCATTTGCAAATATTTCATGTAATATATATCATGAATTGATTTATGAATTCTACACCACATTTAGCTTTAATATTAATGCATTACGAACTGTTGAAATGCAAGGCGTTGTCTGTTTTTGGTTACTTAGTAAGGACTTTAGGATATTGATTTCTGAATTTAACATTGCCATGGGTTTTGTTGACCCTGACAATATTCAAACCGATTCCTATCATACTACTCTGTGAGATATTCCGAGTAACTTTGATGCTCAAGATATTTATTGAGCTTTAATTCATTCTAAAAATCAACTTTATAATCCAAAGACCTCTAAGGACTTATTGCTGCATGAACCCGCTTTAAGATATATTCACCGATTTTAGCTTTTAGTTTTTTAGGTCGAAATGATTTGTCATCTGTTTTAACTAAAACTGAATTTTTTTTTGTGTTGTATGCATTATGGATTTAAATTTAATTTAGGATATTAGTTTGCATGGAACTTTCATGTTGTTTTGCGATCTAATCGTCCACTAATACTTGACTCATATATTACAAACTTAACCTCTCAACTTTTTCCCTCTGAAAGTCAATTTCTCATCCTTAATATGTGCATATATTATGGATAGTCTAGATGAATATTGTTTGGATTCTATGAGTTTGCTTGTCGGCACCCTTATTGCGTATTATTTTGTTCCTCCAGGTACACGAACAACTAGCAGAAATAAGGTATTTTGCCAACGTTCACACTTCACTACTAGAGAGCAAGAGGAACAGCCTCCTTCATCTGTAGAGGCACGTTTAAGTCGGATCAAAGCTTGACTTGAAACAATGGAAACCCAAGTCTCCACAATCCTCGACAGCCTGCAAAGTTGTTACCCCCAACACCGACAGCACCATTAAAAACATATGGGGAGTATTCTTAACCTTTCTCTTTACTTGTTATTTGAGTTACTATACTTTATTGCATATGAAACATGCTTGTCGACAAGCATAGATTAAGTGGGGGGTTGAAATAGTAAGTATGCATGATTGATCGATTTTTGTTACATGTTTCTCATTTGCATATGTTCAATCATATGCTAGATTTATTCGATAGTTTATTTGACATTGAGCCTTTGATCTCAGTACTTAGTCAATTTGGAAAATTGGGTAATTTTTGAATTTAAGTATTCAAGTATCTATATTAATCGACATGTGTGTTTTAAAGTTGATTATGTAACTAGATTTTTCATAAAAAATTGATTGTTTGGAAAAATATTTGCTTGTACATAAATAAATAAATAAATAAAGGCTCAAGTTTTGAGTGAATGTTTCGGAAAAGTGACTAAATTTAGTAACTGAGGTGAGGTGTTTTGGTTGTCATCTCATCTTGCATAAAAAGGTTCGAGTGACAAACCAAAAACTTACAAACATTCCGCTAACAGAGCTTTTCAAATAAACAAAAAAAGGACTGTTTGAACTAAGTAACCGGGGTAGAGTGCTTGGATTGTCATCCTAGTTCGCGTAAAAAGGTTTGACCACGTTTATATATATAAAAAATAAAAAATAAATTATTACTACATGATTAATTGAGGATAATACCTTGCAAATTTTGGTTCAAACTCAATTTAGTGAAATAATTTAGTTCACATGTTTCAGCTTTATGACACTTGTTGATCAAACTAGGTACTTTGAGCATTTATTTATTTTTTGCTTATATTGTTTACATTGATTATGGATGCAGAAAAGAGAGTTGATTTTAATAAATTGTTGAATAATATCTAATGTATGAAAGTACAATATGCTTGAGGGCAAGCGTGAGCTAAGTAGGGGGATTTGATAACATGTTAAATTTACATGATTTTTTATGTTTAAATCAGTTAATTCTTGAATTGATCCCTGCTAAATTAGTGATTTTATGTTTTAATCCTGCCAGGAATGCAATTGGGATGCTATGAGTTAAAAATGAGCAGAAAAGGACCAATTTGCATCACAGTCAATAAAGTGGGGTCGAATCAGAAACGTGAAAATAGTCAAGGACTCATCAGATTTCTTTTAACTTTGTAAAAGCTAAAATTAGAAGAAAATATGATTTTATTTTTTTTAATTTTAATTATGTAGTGGGTAGTTTGGCCAAATTTAGTAAGTCATATGTACATAAATAGGGCATTTATGGTAGCTTGGAGGACACACTTGATTTCACTTGGAATTAAATAAGAATTATTCTTTTCCTTCTAATTTCATGCGTCAGTAGCATACTACTACTCCATTTTCATTTCCTTGTTTCTTGCAAAATTTGTTTAATTGCAAAATCCATTCTATAGCCAACCAAAGCATGACTAAATTCATGCTTCACTAAATACTAACTTAGGTTTAGGCCGATATTCTTTTCGGTCAGGAATCATGAGACATGTATCCATACTAAAAGCCTTCCAATCGGTATTCACTATTTTTCTTAAGTATCAGGATTGACAAATTCATCCCTTAAAGTTAACTTGATTTCAAATCTAAAAGCGCATTGGGTAGGAGTCGTGTTTACGGACAATTGGGGAAACAAGTCAGTCGTGCTGTATTCGGATTTTCGAGAACAAATCAATGGAGAAGTGATCGGATTTAAACGTCTCGTATGGTTGAAGCTATTAATCCGAGTTGGGTTCTTCAGAATGTAAGGCTACCAGAATCTTGAATCGGGAATGCGTGCATCTCGGTTAGATAATCGGTAAGGGTTGGTTTGCAAGTCGTACCTAGACCAGCTACGGGAGGAAGAATTGGCAGTTAGAGCGTCCTTAACTGCTGTAACCAGTTTATTATTTGGAGGAGAAAATTAATTTTCGAGGATCGATTAAAAATATGGTGTAACACCCTAAACCAAAGCTAGACGTCCAACCCAAGTCCAGAGAGTTACGTTGTAACACCCCTTACCCGTGTCTGACGCTGGGACAGGATACGAGGCATTACCGGTCTTAAACACAAGCAACCATACAAAACCACGCCATAAAATTTCATTCAATTCAAAACTATTTATACACATGCATACAATACCTTATAAGGGCCTATGAGGCCCTAAACATACGTTGGAAGTGGTTCAGAACTAAATCGGAAACTTTAGAACACTAAGAAAATTTTCATGTTTTGGAGGGTCACACGCCCATGTGGCTTGGGACACGCCCGTGTCCTCAGCCCCTGTAACTCTCTGCTTATGATGTCATCAATAAATGAAGGTCCCACAACTCATCATGTATCATGCAAACACAACTCACATCACAAGACTTTGACATATAATTAATATATATATAGGCTTACAACCAATTAGCCAATGTAAGCCAAGTTACTTGGCTACACATAAATCAAACCTTTAACCATTACAAGACAAAACATTTGGCCAAAACATAATAACTCATACACAAAATGACTGAGTCCCTATACATGCCATAAACTTAAAATGCTTGAAGACGTTGATACTGATTAATAGCTTGAAAGTGTGATAGAATTTTCGATAATCTCTAACCCGAGCTATTATCTGTGACACTATTGGAAAAAAAAAGAAAGGGGGTAACCTATATAGCTTAGTAAGTTGGTATGTAAATAATAAGAAATCTGTTAAAATGCTTTTACCGATTATCACAATATGTTCTCAAGATAATACAATCATAATTGCACATAGTTCCACTATTTACTCATGTTCACATCAAGCTATCTACTCATGTCATAGTCACTAAATTATTTATATCTTGCACTACGGAACTCCAAATCAAGATCCGCTTGATTTTCCCGAAACTAGGCTCACATATCTTCTTACCATAAAATTTTCAGAATTTTGGTTTAGCCAATAAATACAGTTAATTCTTCAAAGTAGTCCATGTTCTACTGTTCGACAGTTCCAACCTTTTTTCTCTAAAAATTAATTATCTATTAGTACATGATTCGGATGATGTTCCATTTTGTTTCTCTTGAAAATAGACTCATTAAAATTTTAATCATATAAATTCTAACCCATAATTCTTTTTATACAATGTTTAATAATTTTCCAAACTCAAAACAGGGGATTCCAAAATGATTCTGACCTTATCTCATAAAAATTCAAATATCTCATAATATGAGATTCTTTTTCTTACACCGTTTCTTCTATATAAAACTAGACTCAATAAGATTTAATTTCATATCTTATTTAACCTCTAATGCGATTCCCACAATTTTTGGTGATTTTTCAAAGTTATACATCTACTGCTGTCTAAAACTGTTTTATTGCAAATTTTACTCTTTCATGCTTTCTTTGTATTAAAACTTATTTCGACACACATAACACCAAAGCATATCCATAACTAGCCATTCCGATACCTAATCATTATCATATATTCACATGCCATTCATTGGCCAATTTCACCTATAAATCAACAACAAAGACTTAAACATATCATGTCTCAGTTTAATTTGGCCTAAAAGCCTCACACAATCATCAATCAAATTTACCACATATTTATACCTCATAAGTATAGATCTATAATCACAAGGTCATCCCAAGATCATTCTCATAAGTATGACTTACTCATTTACATTCTTGCCAAAATGTCCAATATACATCGAGTTCATTACTCATGAATTTTTCGTACATACCTGTATCTTTTCAACATGATCATACATTGTCTTTTCTTTGACATAATCTTTGGATTACCCGTTGAACCACTTGGAACACTAAGGATACTTGGGAAAAGTCATGCATAATGTATCGTACCAATGCCATGTCCCAGACATGGTTTTACATGGAAATCTCGTATCGATGCCAATAGCCTAGCTATGGTCTTACACGAAATATCAAATCGATGCCAGTAGCCCAGCTATGGTCTTAAACGAAATCTCAAATCAATATTGGAACATCATCAACCGAATTCACAAAGCAATTATACAATTCATGCTATATGAAAACATTAAATGCATAATAAGGTGATGTTGCATTATTTACACACGAACTTACCTCATACGTAAACGAACGGATTGGATCAACTACTCGTCAACTTTCGATTTCCCCCGATCTAAATCCAATTTTCTTCTTTTTTGATCAATCAAGCAAAATAAGCATGGCCGAACCCTACCTATGGTTTCTCCATGTTAGAAACGGTTGAAGTGTTTTTGTGAAGAAGATGGACATATAATTCTTATGTTATTTTATCATTATTAATTATTTTACCTTTATAACCTTATAAAATATTGCTAATTTCAGAAATGCCAAGCCAACATATTCCACTATCACCATTTATGGTCTAATTACCATATAAGGACTTAAACTTTAATTTTGTATAGCTATTAGACACTTTTAGCTTATAGAACACAACTTTTACGCTTTACGCAATTTAGTCTTTTTTATCGAATTAAGCATTCAAACAGTAAAATTTATTTACGTAACTTTCACACATATATAATCACATGCTGTAAATACCAAAAAAAGTATTAACATAATTTTTTGACCTCATATTTGTGGTTTCGAAATCACTATTTTGACTAGACCCAAAATCGGGCTATTACAACTCTCCCCCCTTTAGGGATTTTCGTCCCCGAAAATCTTACCAGAATTTAGGTTTGGATATCATTTACTTGAAATTTCTTATACCTCATCGAAGAATCCTCTTCGAGGTGATATTTTCAAAAACACTCTGTCACTTTCAACTTTGAAGTTTCGAGTTGGTATACCACATAAGTCGATTTGAAGTTGCTTTCAACTTTTCACTATTTCCCAGAATCGCAAATCAATTCAACGTCATATATCCTTTTTCCCAGTTATCTTTGAACTCATAACATAATGCCGGAGCGTATCGTCAAAGATTTAAAGTACTCTCTCAGACTTACCATCGATCTAAAGATAAATTACAGTGTCAAAATGCAATTGCGTACTCAGAGTTTTCTATAGTTTTCTCTATAATTTCGATATAACCCTCGGATCTCAATCCTAATAACGAGGACTGGTACTCTATGAGAGCTAACAACCCCAAAAACATATAACTCAGCTGATTTGTCAAATAAGAAGCCTGTACATACCGAAATGAATATACGAATTTCTTTTTTCGAACGATCAACCACATTCCAAACAACATCTTCCTTTTCGGGGATAAAAGAAATCCAGATATGAAATCTATAATAACTTTATCTCATTCTCACTCCAATGCCACCACTGACTGTAATAATCCTGAATACTTTTGATATTCGACTTTTACCCATTGACAAATTAACATCTAAACATAAAATCAGAAATATCGGGTTCCTTCTGAAATTCAAAATCGAAGTTGATTCACTCTGAACTCATTCAGACTACCATTCCTTAACACATTTATAAGCTTCTCAAACTTACAGAGGAAACATCACTTTGCCTTTTTAATTCAGCTGGAATCAGACCAACATCAGATAGGGTGACTCATGTAATCAACACTTATAAAATAAACAAGGATTTTCCGTTCAATTATCCGTAACTATATCTGCTTTCTCAAAGGTAAATTGATAACTACACATATTCTAATCCGTTCATTAGTACATTACTGAAAAAAAATCACGAATTCTTTATTCAATTCAAACTGAACCCAGAACTAAAGCTTCGGTTAATAATACCTTTAATTGATTCAACTTTGCTAACATGCAATCGACCGTTCAAACTTTCACAATTGTGATAACTTTATCAATCAGAATTACTTTAACCCATAATAATATTATTATTCAATTAGAACAAATCTAATAGATATATTTCTGCATCATGCCTTTAAGAATATCAATTCTTTATTCAAACTGTCCGTCTACACACTCGTGAATACCCAAAATTCATTATCATGCCTGAGGATACTTTACACACATATAACTCAAATTACATTTCAATAGACCAGCTTGCTTTGAAAAAACAACTGAGTTGATCTCAACTATCGAATAATACATACCAAAATACTTCTTTCTTCAAACTGTTAAACAACTCAAACATATAATTTTATATAATTCCCATAACATGCTAGTCAAAGATCCTTACAATTGCATTAGGTCAAGGAAAAAAATATTCGGATTAAACTCATTTACCTTAATCGGACTTACCTGAGAAAAGAAAACCATTGTAGAATTTGAATTCGAGCTGTCACTACGTATACCTTTGATGATGTCAATTTGTTTCTCAAAATTTAGAGAAATCCTAATACCAAAATCACCACGTTCCTTTGATCGAACCGAGATTACACCCATAATAAACAAAGCTATCACAAGCCAAAAAAACATACTTTAAGATAAGCTATGATTGTTACTTTAGGAAATAAGGATGATAAGAAAACCAAGATAAAGAAATCCAAGATGCGATATCATACTCAAAGTCCGAAAACATAACTCATAGGAAAATAATAAAGATCTTGATGATTCCTTAGAGGAATCCAGAAGAAAACAATGCTTACACACTCTGATATTAATTGAAACAGAGATAATATATTTTCCAAATATACATAAGACAAAACAATGTCCAACAGGAACAGAAGAATAGCCTCACATAAATTTTCACCATCAACCTTTATTCTAAACATAACAGAATAGAACCCCAGAGAGATAAGATATGCTAATCATTAACCAACCAGACCAATAGTACTTTCATCTAACATTATAATCAGCTAAGATTCTCATATGGTAATAATTTCATCAGAAAGCGAACACTCACTTATATCTCTGAGGATAAGTGAATATAAAAATACTCAAGAGAGATCATCATAATCTGTTCAATTACAACTGTCTCCTTCAGACATCTTTACGATTCAAATATCATTTCTCTGACTAATTCTGTCATCACTAATCCCATATTATTCCGTTCACTAACGGAAATTAATTCAGAAGAAATTCTAACAAATACATACTTTAGATATCATACTTGAATGAATCGATTAGCCGAGATTAACTTTTTCTGTAGCTGTAACATCACGAAATCCGAATGATCTTTAGAATGACCTGGCATCTTTTCCAAAATTGTATTCACTTGCCAAACTATTCTCAACTCTGACCACATTATTAGCTAATCAGCTACTGAACCCTTTTGTTTTCACTTGAGAGCTCATTCAACATAATTCTCGTGAAATTTTCATTATAAAATACCACATTAGTAAAGGGTAAGGTCATAAAGCCTCTAACTCGACTCTCATATATGCACACATGTGACTTAACATTCTTCATCATAATATCATCATAATCACATAATTCACCTTAGCCAAATTAACATACGTATTTATGTTACACAAACTTACCGGTTGCATTTATTCAAACAAGTGTACATAAACACATATTCCTTCATTTTTTAATAAGATCACTTATCCCATTCATTTAATCAAACAAGTTAGACACATAACATCATATGATTACCAAGCAAGCATAGATGAGCTTATCAAAATATAAACTTTCATTTCATTTCACTTTCCCATATTCCTCAACCTATAAGTATTTCATTTTGTACATCGTCACATACAAATCATGAACTCTTATTCATACCTTTCCAAGTTTTGACTCATCAGAAACACATTTTCAAATATCTTAGTATCATTTCCAACGCTTTTGAAGATAGCTCGGTTGGAAAGCATCTCTGTCTCAACAAAACAATTTCTTCAGAGTCGGGAGATATCACACTATTACAAATAATAATATGGCATGTATAGCTAGACTCACATACGCTACGTTAGTCCGAGAACCGACTAAATCGTAGCTCTGATAACAATAAATGTAACACCCCTTACCAGTGTCAGACGCCGGGACAGGATACGAGGCATTACCGGTCTTAAACACAAGCAACCATACAACACCGGGCCATAAAATTTCATTCAATTTAAAAATATTTATACATATTCATACCATCCCTTATAAGGGCTTATGAGACACTAAACATACGTTAGAAGTAGTTCAAAACTAAACCAAAAACTTTGGAACACTAAGAATATTTTCATGTTTTTGAGGGTCACACGCCCATGTGACTCAGGACACGCCCGTGTCCTCAGCCCCTGTAACTCTCTGCTTATGACGTCATCAACAAATGAGGGTCCCACAACTCATCATGTATCATGCAAACACAACTCACATCACAAGGCTTTGACATATAATTAATATATATATATATATATATGCTTACAACCAATTAGCCAATATAAGCCAAGTTATGTGGCTACACATAAATCAAACATTTAACCATTACAAGCAAAAAAAAAATTGGCCAAAACATAATAACTCATACACAAAATGGCTGAGTCACTATACATGCCATAAACTTAAAATGCTTGAATACGTTGATACCGATTAATAGCTTGATAGTGCGATAGAATTTCCGACAATCTCCAACCCAAGCAAGTATCTGTGACACTATAGCAAAAAGAAAGATAAGTTGGTATGTAAAAATAACTAATCTATTAAAATGCTTTTACCAATCCTCACAATATGTTCTCAAGATAATACAATCATAATTGCACATAGTTTCACTATTTACTCATGTTCACATCAAGTTGTCTACTTGAGCCATAGTCACTAAATTATTTATATCATGCGCTAAAGAAATCCAAATTAAGATCCGCTTGATTTTCCCAAAACTAGATTTACATATATTCTTACCATAAAATTTTCAGAATTTTTAGTTTAGCCAATAAGTACAGTTAATTCTTCAAAGTCGTCCCTGTTCTACTATCTGACAGTTCCGACCGTTTTTCTCTAAAAATTAATTATCTCTTCGTACAGGATTCGGATGATGTTCCCTTTTGTCATATAAATTCTAACCCTTAATTATTTTTATACAATTTTTAATGATTTTCCAAACTCAAAACAGGGGATTCCAAAACCATTCTGACCTTATCTCACAAAAACTCAAATATCTCATAATATGAGATTCTTTTTCTTACACCGTTTCTTCTATGTGAAACTAGACTTAATAATATTTAATTTCATGTCTTATTCAACCTCTAATATGATTCCCACAATTTTTTGTGATTTTTCAAAGTTATACATCTACTGTTGTCCAAAACTGTTTTATTGCAAATTTTACTCTTTCATGCTTTCTTTGTATTAACACTTATTTCGACACACATAACACCAAAGCATATCCATAACTAGCCATTCCAATAGCTAATCATTATCATATATTCACATGTCATTCATTGGCCAATTTCACCTATACATCAACAACAGAAACTTAAACATATCATGTCTCAATTTAATTTGGCCTAAAAGCCTCACACAATCATCAATCAAATTTACCACATATTTATACCTTATAAGTATAGACCTATAATCACAAGGTCATCACAAGATCATTCTCATAAGTATGACTTACTCATTTACATTCTTACCAAAATGTCCAATATACATCGAGTTCATTACTTATGAATTTTTTGTACAATCCTGTATCCTTTCAACATGATCATACCTTGTCTTTTCTTTGACATAATCTTTGGATTACCCGTTGAACCACTTGGAACACTAAGGATACTTGGTAAAACTCGTACATAATGTTTCGTACCAATGCCATGTCCCAGACATGGTCTTACATGGAAATCTAGTATCGATGCCAATAGCCCAGCTCTAATCTTACACGAAATCTCAAATCAATATTGGAACATCATCAACCGAATTCACAAAGCAATTATACAATTCGTGCTATATGAAAACATTAAATACATAATAATGTGATGTTGCATTATTTACACACGAACTTACCTCATACGGAAACGAACGAATCGGATCAACTACTCGTCAACTTTCGATTTCCCCCAATCTAAATCCAATTTCCTTCTTTCTTGATCAATCAAGCAAAATAAGCATGACTGAACCCAAGCTATGGTTTCTCCATGTTAGAATCAGTTGAAGTGTTTTTGTGAAGAAGATGAACATATAATTCTTATGTCATTTTATCCTTATTTTACCTTTATAACCTTATAAAATATTACTAATTTCAAAAATGTCAAGCCAACACATTCCACTATCACCATTTATGGTCTAATTACCATATAAGGACTTAAACTTTAATGTTGTATAGCTATTAGACACTTTTAGCTTATAGAACACAACTTTTACGCTTTACGCGATTTAGTCCTTTTTACCGAATTAAGTATTCAAATGGTAAAATTTCTTTACGTAACTTTCACACATATATAATCACATGCTGTAATTACCAAAAATAATATTAAAATAATTTTTTGACCTCAGATTTTTTGTTCTGAAACCACTGTTCTGACTAGACCCAAAATCGAGTTGTTACATACATCATCGATACTAAAATACCACATATATATAACACAATAAAACTAAACTATACGTCGCATAATATCCATCAAAAAGATTAGTTAAGTATATAATATTCCAAAAGTCATATTATCATAGTTTACCGAAATTCTTAAAGTAGTATTTACACGGAAGATAAAAGCTTGACCAAGCTCCCGTAGTGCTGACCCGTTCAAGTTTGCGAACCACCTGAAATCCAATCAATTAATAAATGAGCTTTCAAGTGAAATAAAACTACAAGACTATTCTCAAATCCCAGTATTTGATTAAGCAACAGAAGTCGTTCCAATTCAGATAAAGAACAGTTCAATTGCAGAAGCAGTTTCAATTTCAATTACGCAACAAATCGGTTTCTTATGCAAGTTTTTCCTACCCCAATCACTACACAATATCTTCGGCCATCCCAACACACCATTAAGCGCGTTCAATTCCAATCCAACCCTACACACCACAAAGTGTCTGTTTGACACATTTATAGATACATAGCTTAGCTGCTAAATCAAAATGAAAGAAAGCGTCAGATTCAGAGTTCTCCGCAATGTGGCTTAGCCACTAGTTCGGAGTAGTGTACTTCATTCTTTACAATATCCCAACCCATGCATATGTAGTGTAAAAATATCCATAATTACAGAGTACGGTTCAGTATCAGAATTAGCTATCACATACAAATATAGTTATGCCAAACATCATAGAGTATCAAAGAGCCCTTATACAATCGAACTCAGATCATTCACACATTGAGGAGATCCAGATCAGTGTCGGCCACACACATGGCCTCAAAAAATCTAGATCTGGACTCGACTTATATGCCATACGTCTTGGACACACTCCCGTGTCCCTGCCCGTGTGGTTCACACAACCTAGACACATGCCCGTGTCCTCTGTCCATATGGTTCCAAAACATAAACAATGAGTTAGACGGCCTGGACACACGCCTGCGTTCGTGCCCATGTGCCTTACACGGCCTGTGCAAACTCCCATATCCCTGGTCGTGTGGTCCTAAGTCACAAACAGAGAGTTACACAGCCAGGACACAAGCATATGTCTTTGCCCGTATGGCACCAAGATAATGAACAGTAAGATACACGGTCTAGACAAACGCCCGTGTCCTTACCCGTGTGAACCCTGCACTAATACGGTCACACAGGGCCTGGACACACACCGGTGTGCCTTACTCGTGTGGCCTTAAATCAATGAACAGTGAGTTACACGGCCAACCACACGGCCTGACACATGGCCGTATGGCGTCGACAGCCACTATTTTCGGTGACTGAAATTCACAAAATATTAAGGTTTTTGGCACGTACCTGAAGAGATTTCGAAGCAACGACAACGAGGAGGATCACCCAAGCCTAAAATAAGCATTCAATTACACAATTAAGTCATTTTATCGACAACCATTCCCGATTACACTCTTAAAATCCAAGTTGAAAGTTTTGACACAAAACTTTCAATTAACTCAATACCTACCGAAAAATCAACAACAATTATTGGAATTGGCGTGTCGCTGTTCACCACTTCTGATATTTCCACCTAAATAGAAAAATCAATAATCCTCTATCAACGATCCGCATGGAACTCATAATACTTAACTTAGAGTAACTTACGAAGAATAAAAGGAAAACTGTGCAGACTACTGACTAGCTGAGACTTACTTGATAGCCTTTCGATCGATGCAATTTACTGTGTATAATCTCGACTGGACCGTATCCACTTACGACCACAATCAAAGTGAAGAAAAAGAAAAGTAAAAGTATTGGAAAGAAGAAGAAAAAGAGATGAATGGAATGCAAAAAGAAATAACGAAGAAGAAAATGTTACTTTAAAATTCTATTAACTTCCAATCAACTTCCCATACTTAGCAAAAATATTCGCTCTTGCATATTCCAGGATTCGAACTCGAAACCAGACAAAATACAAACAGATGCTTAACTAGTGAACCAGCAGGCTCATTCTTAACATAAGATCTCACAGATTTACACTTAGCTATGTGATACACGAACAGGGGTTATTCTAAAATGATAAAACTCTGAACCACGCAACTCAAACTCCATACCTCAAACACATAAGCAGAGCACAAAACTAGAGATACAAGGATTTAATTACTACAGATTCTTACATTTAAATTCTAAAATTTTAGGGCGTTACATCTGGAATGCACCGAGTCTAAAGCTAAGGCTTATTATATCTATTTACAAAATCTGAATTTATTTCCCAATTTAATTTTATTTCCAATTTATTTAATTGTTTATTTATGTTGTCTCTATTATTTAATTTCTAAACATTTCAAAACTCCTCTAATTTATTTGTTTATTTTTCAGCAGGTTCGTTTGGAGCCGTGGGCACGAGTATTGCCACGATTATTGACACAACAGAAATTTTGATCACAAGTTAAATGCGAAAGTTGATTATAATACCAATCCCTGTGGACTCGGCCCTATTACCACTCTTTACTACTATTTAGAGTTATTTTAATTTTAGGTATTATTTTTTATGGTTACGATGCCCATCATAGATCTATTATCTACCACTTTTTCCTAATGAAAATCTCATTAAGGCACAAAAGTTTAGGGAATCCAACCGCCATCCTTTCTTCTCTCATGAACAAAAGAGAAAAGCTTCAAGACGAGCTTTGCAATATCGAAAAGCAGGTAATAGTTTTCTTGTTTCCCCATGGAAAATTTTTCTTTCTTTTCCCTCTTTTATGTGTATATATATTGCTAAAGAAGCTACAAATTCAATGAATTTTGCAATTAAAATTAAATTTTTTAATCTAGTTCATATTTTTGTTGCAGGTTTTTGAGTTAGAAACTAATTATTTACAATATTCTAGCCATTTCAAACATGTTTTAAAAGGATCCGAAGGGTTTCTTTCTTCATCCAATAACACAACAAAGTAATTATATTTTTTATTAACCTATATTTTATCAACTACAGTAATTTTATGTATGAATTTATTTTAAATAAATTAAAAGCCAAGAAAAAACCCCAAGAATATGGCGTCGGTTCTTCGTTGCAGTTGGCCCTAAAACTGGGAGATGAAGAAGAGTGAAGAAGAAAGATGAAGAAGGAAAAGTTAGGTAAAAGAAAAAGAAAAAGACATACCGAAGTTGAATGGCGACGAAGCTCCTGCTAAACACAGTGAATGGTGAACGACAACGAATGATAGTGAATGGTGAATGACAACGAACGACAGTGATATTTTACGGTTTTAGGAAATTGGTGTAAACCATCGAGGATGTTTTGGGAATCGCTAAGGAAAAAGAAAAAGGAAAAAAAAAGTAAAAGGAAAGAAAAGAAAGGAAAATGAAAATGAAAAAAAGAAAAAGAGGTACAAGAGGATGCCACGTGGTGGCGCGTGATTGGCTACCATTGCCACGTCAGTAAAAAAACTAATGGCGTTAGGCTCAAGTACCAATATAGTTGACGGAAAAAAATTCGAGTATCAATCTGGGAGAAGTGGATAAGTTCGGGTGCTAATTTTATATTTAACCTTATAATTTATAAGATTATATTTCTAGTTTATTTTTTATAAAAAAATATATTCATTTATTACCGTTCATTTTTTTGTATTTTAAAAAATATATTTAATTTTCTACTTTTTCTATGTTTAGCTATTTCACTTTCCTTTTCCGTATGTGATAGGTAATTATTCTATATCTATATCCATAAATTATAATTTCCAAAAGTAAATATGGGTATTTGGGATATACTGTAATTATTTTAAACTTATTTAAGTAATAAATAAAAGTAATTATCTTTATTTGTATGAAGTGAATAAGGAAACCAATATAAATTTCTTTTGTTAACTGTTTTTTTTTTTGAGTTATATTGTTATTCCATATTGCTTGGTTTTGTTAATTATTGTCCTTTATTCAAAATAATTTATACGCACATATCTCAAATTACTGTACTAAATTGAAAGGAATTTCAAAGAAATGATAGTACTCCCTCTGTTCACAGTTGATATTTTTAGATCAAAATTTTAAAATTTAACTTCATTTATTTTACATATTTCAATTAATTAAGGGTCTGTTTGATTGAAGGAATTGATTTTTCGTAAAATCATTTCCAACTTTTCCAGCGTTTGATTGGCGGAAAACATTTTCCATTTGGAAAATGAACTTCAAAACAAGGGAAAATGGGTTACATTTTAGGGAAAATGTCTTACCCTTTCAATTTCCGTAAGACATTTTCCGTGCTCTCCTCTCTATCGCCTCCTTCATTCCTTCCTTCATTTCCGGTAGAAAATTGCTTCAGTTTATCGATTTTCCAATAACTTGTTTTTTAATTATTCAATACTTGTTTTTTAACACAATTACAAATAATTTATTTGATATTAATTTTTTTCAATTTATAACGATTAATATTGTAGCTTAATAATTGAGTATTATTATAAATAAATCATTGCAATATATGTAAAAATAATTTAAAATATAAAAATTTATTAATATATATCAATATATGTAAAACAATTTTTTCAAAAATATTTCGTGAAATCGCCAAACAATTAAAAATATTTTACACAGATTCAATCAAACACTAGAAAATATTTTCCAGTAAATCATTTTACAGAAAAGTAAAACATTTTCCCGAAATCATTTTACGGAAAATATTTTACTGGCAATCAAACAGACCCTAAATTTTATAAAATGAATTTAAAACTACTTCATTGAAACTTGTTATAATTTTTTTTCATATTTTTATCAGTAATTGGTTTACCTTTGAAAGTCAAAATGTGACATATTTACGGCGATAAAGGGAGTAATGTTGAAGGCTATTTATAGGTTAAAATATGTTATAAGTCTTTATATTATTTGTAAATTTAGAATTTAATCTCTATAATTTTATTTTTAAGATTTTTTTCACATTTTAAAATTCAGTTTTAACTGCTAACATTGTTAAAATTATTTTGTTAAACTGGATTCATTACAATGTTTTTTTTTTTGCATTGTTACTAAGTGAATTTTTTTTATTTCAAAATGTTGAGTCAACAAATTTAGCAAAAAAATTAATAGTGTTAATAATTGGACTTGAATTTTGAAATCTAAAAAGTAAAAGAACTAAATTTCTGAAAAAAAAGTATATGAACTAAATTCTAAATCTGTAAAAAGTATAAGAGGCTTTGACATATTTTAACTATATTTTATGCTATAATTTTGAACATAGTACTTCTTTAGAGAACCCAAAGAATTTGGGTTCAACCTTCGAAGAGTAGATGATTGGTATTTCTTTGGGAGTACCTTTGTTCCATAATAGAGTTAGTGAAAGTTTTAACAGTTGGCCATTGAAAAGGTTCGAAATAAGCTTTATGGGTGGAATGTAAATTTATTATTTTTAGCGAGTCAGATCACATTAGTTAACGGTTAGTTTATTATTAAGATTGAAAATTATTTTTGAAAAGTGTGGTGAAAAAGAAATCTAAAAATATTATTGAAAACTTGATAGTATTTATAATTATTGTTAAAAGGTGATTTTAAGAGATAAAATTTCAATTTTAGATATTATATTGTAAAATAGAAGATTTAATGGGAGGATAAAAGATAAGTTCATTAAAAACATTTTTCAAAAGTTAAAAGTTCAAAATTTTGACTTTTGGCTTGAATTAAAATCTCAATTTAAAATCAATGTTTGGTTTGAAAAGTTGTTTGTTTACTAAATTTTTTTGTTTAAAATCAAAGTTTAAAATTAAGAATTCATTTTTTAATACAATACAATACTTAGAATTACCCATTAATCCCTCCCAACCCTTAAATAGGAAGATAAATGTGCTTCAACATACTTGAACCCACGTCCTTCTACATTAACAATAATATCAATGCCAATTAAATTAAGATTCAACCAATAAAAATTCTTTTAACTTGAATGGTCACAGCCTAGGTTTATTCTTTTAACCACCCTAAACTACTTTATGCAGTTAACATTCATTCGGATAAAGAGATGGAGAAAATAGCTCGAAGCTTTATTTGAGGTTTTATTAATGGGGCGAAGAAGCTTGCTTTGGTTTTTTGAGACCGAGGTTGTTCATCTCCTACTAAGGGGGCACCTAGGCTTAAAAGAAGCTAGGTGAGCCCAATAACTCTTTCCTTTTGAAATTGGGCTTTAATATCAATAAAATGGAGGATGGATGTCCGGGTGATATTTGGTCACCGGCTAGAATTTGGTCATCGTTAAGGGAGAACATATTTGGTCTACTGAAAATGGCGAGTCTACAAAATTTTGGAATGAGCCATAGGTTAATGATGTGGTATTATTGAAGAATCACTTGCTAGATCCAAACATGGATATAGATGAATCTGAGTGTATTTAATTTTTAGATTTTAATTTAATCAATTTTAGTTTTTGTAATTTTCGAGTTGGTCAAATTTGTTATTGTATTTTTTGAATTTTAAAATTTTAGTCCTGACTCAATTGGTAATAGTTAAATCCAATTGGTTAAATTTAAATATATTATTCTTGTACTAAGTGTATAGTTGTAAAATTAGTTCATATTCTCAAATTTGATCATTCTAAATTTCTATACTTTTCAAATTTTAAAATTTCAGTTTTGACACAAATGAGAATTATTAATCTATTAATTGAATTTTTAATAAATAATATATAAAAATAGCAAACTGACATAATATTATAGGTATAATGCAGCTGGTGTGGTGTGGTGCAGTCTTTCGGATGAATCAGTGCAATAATATGGCTGCAATAATATGTAGCCACGAAGCAGCAATTATGGTCGGTGAAGGCAGTGGCAAATAGCCGTTATGATCCGTGAAGGTAGTAGCAAATTGAAGAGGCAAATGCACCTATTGGACAACAAGAGCGGTACAATGGCAGCAACAATTGGAGCAAAACAATGCATATCAGTTTGAGAGAGATAGCAGCTAGTTAGTGGAGGATTTGAAGAGCAACATTGGAAGCAATTGGAAGGTGGAGTATAGCGACAATTTATGGAGCATGAAGCACCCAATAGTATGAAATTTTAAAGCAAATGGCCGTTGAAAGTTAGGGAGATTAAGGCTTACCGTAGAGAAAAAGAAAAGAAGGACAAGTTTGGTGGCGAGGACTTGTGGTTTTTAGGCAAGAATTTCTAGAGATCTAGACTAAGCAAAGTTAGAGTCTTAGTTAGCTCTAAAGTCTAACAAAATTAATCCTATTTATCTAATGTGAAAAAATTAAATTATTGTCAATTGAATCTTAACTTATTGGTATTAATATTGTTGTCAATATAGGAGGACGTAGATTCGAGTGCACTGAAGTGCATTTATCATCCTATTTAATGGTCAATGAGGAATTATAAATCAACAAAAAATTATCAATAATGAGATTGAACTAGGGACACCATACATATAAAATATTTTACCATTTGAACTAAAATATTTTTTATTATATGTAAAGCTTTAATAAATATATTTCATGTGTTATTATTAATTAGTTACAAACCATACTTTTCATAAATTATTGTATGTTACTTTTAAACACACTTCTATGTTCTAAATGCGTGATTTCTATATGAATGCATGTGTGATAATATTTCTAGCATATATAATATAACAAGTACATAAGCATCTATATTACGACATGTGGGGTATCTCTTTTTCTTTTCTATTTTATCTAATGTTTATATTTTTAAAAGATAATTAAATAAATACTTTATTTATATCGAGACTTCATTAGAATGCTATATTAATTGATGTTTAATAGAGAAATTGATTGTAATTGATCTAATATGCCAGCAAGTCTCAAATTTTTTATATTTAGAGACTTGTATAGGTTTTGAATTTAATGAATTAGCACTTATATGTCCATTGAGTAACTTGTATTTGAGAGTGCATGGAGAGTGTAAAACAAGTTTTTGCTTGGTTTCGCAACATAAGTTCTTAGGGTGTGTGACCTAGATTTTTAGTACAAAAATAAGGTTATTATATCAAGGTGTAATATGACTTAAATCACTTCTTTGTATTGAGATTAAAGATAATGGAATTTACTCACTAAGATAGGCTCCGCAAACATATGAAAATCAAACTACATAAACAATCTTGTGTGTTCAGGTTTTCTGTTATGTTCATCACAGCGGAAACTGAAGTGCCTACTTTCACTCAAATACTTTATTTTTTACTTATCAATTATCGATTGTTGATTCCAACAATTCTGCATATATTCTAAAATTTTTAGAACCAAATCGATAATCAAATCAATTAGGCTACCGATTTTGATTTGATCGATCTAATAGGTTTGTCCAAATCAAATAAATTATTTAAAAATTATAAAAATAAAAAATAAATTTATTTAAAAATAGAGAAAATTGGTTCAACTGTTAGTTCAACCAATTTTTTAGCTTGATTCTGTAACGACCCGATTTTCAATGGTGTTGGAAAGTACAGTTTTGAGATTTTTTTTTCATAAATCAAGTTCGTAAATATTAGATAGGGATATTTACGAAGTTAATATATTGCCGAATTGAAAATTGGCTAAGTGATATAGCCGAAATTGTGTCTAATTAAGTTTCAATGACTAAATCATAAAATTTTAATTGTTATAGATTTTTAATTAGAAGAACTTTGATAACAATTATCCAAAATATCAAAATAGAAAATAAACCCATATTAAGTAAAAGTTATTGGATGTTCATGGTGATTAACATTAAGATTACATATAGAATGATTAATGTAATTAAACTTTGATTAAATTAATTAACTAAGCTTAATTAACTACTAATCTATATATATAAGAGAAGCTAGTGGAGAAAGATGAGAAAACTCATCATCTTTCTCATGCTTTCATTGTCCTAGGTTAGAAAGGAAAACCAAAAACACCATTTTTGAAGCTTGAAGCATTCGTCCTTAATTACAAGTAAGTCTTTAGCCTTTTTTATTTTTATAGATTTTTTATCATGGGAGCTTGATTTTGCTAACCAATGAATCAATTTGATCAAGTGGTGAAATTTTGGTAAGTTGCCATTGTTCAGAAGTGAATGATTTAGGTGTGAAATTGATTAAAATGAAGCCTAGTTTAATAAAAGGACTAAATTGTAAAACTTAATTGTTAGTTTCATATATTAGGGGCCATATTGAATAAAATAAAAAACTATCATGAAATTCTTGTAGGAATAGAAAGTATGAGGTCCCTAATGAATAATTATGAAATCGGATTTTAATCCGGAGCTTTAGATTGAAAGTTATATGATCTCTCTTTTCGACACTTAATAAGCTCGAATTCAAGTAATTTGTTAGCCTTTATGTAATTTATCGATTTAGTTAAGTTTATCTTTAAATTTAATAAAATGAGCACTTTAGTGTGTTTTATGACCTATTAGGCCAATTAGTGCCTAAGTGTCACACCCTGGTTTTGCAAGCTGGATGGGTTCGGGAGGCTACGGTGATGAAGACCACCTAAGTTGCGAGACTTAGACCGGAAAATGTTGATAACTTCGTGGCGGAGTACTTCGTAAAATTTTGCCAATACTAAGGAGTATCATTCCTTGTGATGCTAGATCATAGTTAGGGGGAAGACCTTATTAGGCAGACTTTCCCGCTAATAAGATCGCCATCCATGTTTTTGTATCACTACTAAAGTAAGTGAAATATCTTGTGGGACACATTTAAGACACCTAGTGTCCTAGTAGAGGCGACGTGTCAGTAGCTAGGACACTTGGAGAGCCTCATAGGATGTGATTAATTAGTGGAAGTGTGTGAGAACATATAATGATTAGAGATAATCCTGATTGAGATTTGGATGTGAGGTATCTATAAATAGGAAAACATGATAGTGGAGAGAAGAATTCTGATTCATCTTCTCCACTAGACTTTATTATCATCGAAGAAGCTAGAAGAGTTCTTATTTGCTAACGAAGGTGTTGACTGTTAAGCTTAGGAGAGCTTTTATACTAGTTGTCTGCTAGTAAATTCTTAATATTCCTTTAAGCTTTACCAGATAGATAGAAGCTAATGTAAGAGAGGTTTGGTAGGATTTCTTTGAATATTGGGTTAAGAGGAAACTACTATCTAGAAACTATTTGCATATCTACAAATTCTTGCTATATTGTAAAGTTTTGGTCATTTTTTATGTTTAAAGGAGTTGCTTTGTTGTTTTAGCTAAAGAAACGAAAAAAGGCCCCAATATTAAAGGGAATGAACCAATAGAGTAGGCAAGCTCTGAGTAAAGTATTCTGGTGAGTTCCTTTGTACCTTATGTCTGGTATCTACGTTAAATCGTTTAATCTTTGACAATATATAACCAGGTAAGTGGCTTTGGCATTTATCTTTGGTGTTCATGTCTAAGGAAAAATATGCAAAGAGTCAATGCATGCAATGTCACATATGGTTGATCAGACCCAGAAAACTTGGTATTTACATGGTATGGGTACTTCTTCTGTAACACCCCTTACCTGGTCTGGTCGCTGAACCTGAGTAATAGGATGCTATAGACAAATATGGAACACTTACTTACAATTCATAGTCCAAAATCTCAATTCAATATTAATAAATCCCATATAACACATATATCATGCAATACAACCAATTTTGGGATTAAATTGAGCTTATGAAAGCTTTAAAATTAATCTGGTATCATTCAGAGATCAAATTGAAACAAGTACAAAAGGATAGGAAAATATTGTAAACAGGGGTCACACAACCATGTCCCAAACCGTGTGAAAGGTTGAAGCCGAGTGGGATGGGATACATGGCAGTGTGGGCAAGCCATGTAACAACCTAATGCCATGTGGATTTGGAGTCACACGATCGTGCGGACAAATCTTCTAACTCACTGATGTTGTGTGGGTCAAAAGTGAAATTTATTAAAAGATGTCACACAACCGTTTCGCCAAGTCGTGTAACAAACTATGGTTGTGTGCACCAATTATCACCCAAAACATACACATGTGTGAATGATTATTTATTACATAATTAACTGTAGTTGCTCCGGCAATGAATGTAGCGTCCTGTAACTCAGATCCGACAATTGAGTCGGGCGAGGAGTGTTACATTTTCTCTCTCCTTGTGATTTGGTGATTTAAGACACTTGTAGATAGGCTTTTGAAATGAAACTTTAAAAAGAAATAAGGGAAGAAGGAAGAGAGAAGCATAGCTTGAAGCCAACTCCAAAAGAACGATTGCTGAAAGAATTTGTGTTTTTTTTTCTTTTTTGCAAACTTCAATTGTAAATCTATTATTATAGAGGGCAGTTTAAAGAATATAATTCGAGAAATAAAAAGAGGAGATTTGTTTTAGACGATTTTTTGAGAGAGTGTGTAGTCTAAGTTAAAGAATGAAAAATAAAGGAAAAAAGTTTATATATTATTAAAATTATTATTTTAAACATTTTAAACATTTTAATTTTTAAAATTTTATAAATTTTATAAACTTTTACAATTTTATCAAAATTTAATTTTAACATTTTTTTGAATCGGACCTGAATTGATAGAATGGAATGTGCAAATGTTGAGGGTTAAAATTATTGAATTATTTAGAATTAGAACTAAATTGTTATAATGTGTAAATATTGGAGGGCTAAATTTTTATTATGCCAAGAGAAAAAAAGGTCACGTTAGCCTACTATTAATGATTTAAAGGTAGAGTGACAAAAAATCAAATTTTGAAAATGTTAGTAACTGAATAAAAAATTTTATAGTTAGGTGACAAGAATAAAAACACTCTCATTATTGGGTGATTGTATAATTTACCTTATATATTTTTGGTCAAAATGTATAGAAGCTCCTTATACTTTTTTAGGGTGAATTTAATTTCTGAATTATAATTTAATCATTTCTAGTTTTTATTTTATTTTTGGAGATGTGTATTTTAAAATTTGAGGTCAACTTTTTCAGTTAGTTTCATCAAAATATTTACCTGAGTTTTTTAACACATGGTGATCTAGTTTATTCAGATAATCTTTTATACAATTACATTAATATTTTGCACATGTAAAATATTTTGCACATGACACTACTCTTGAGTGAGTTTGATGTCATAAGTCATATCGGCTAAATCAAGGAAAATATATAGAATTAATAATATATGATAACTAATAGGTAATTGGAAGAAGCGGCAGTAGATTTCTCTTTAAGTATTTGAATTGAGTTTGAATCTTAAAGTAATCATTGATGGAAGGGTTTTCGTTAGCTCAAATAATCAAATCGAAATTGCCAAGAGGGGGTGAATCGACTTTTAAAAAATTTTGTGAAAGTTAAAAAGAAATAATAGAGAATTGAACACAAGAATTTAGAGTGGTTTGGCCCCAATTGCTTACTCCACTGGCTTAGCTTTCCACAACTAAAGATTTTCTCAAATTCACTAATTTGATAACATTTGAGGACAAGGTTTAACCTTACAAACTACCTTAAGGTTTCTACCCAAACCTTAAGACATAAACTCTCTCAAAGAGATATAAAGAAGCAAACAAAGAAAGAATCCTTACAAGATCAAAGTGTTTGCAAATTAAGCTCAATTACAAGGAAAAACACTTAAGCTAATAGAATAGCAATAAAGCTCACATGAACATGAAAGAAAAGTATGGAAATATTTGGCACAAAGGTTATTTATTGGTCTTTTTGCTTGAGTATGTTTTCTTGTTGTTGTAGGACGTCTAGAAGATGGTATTTATACCCTCTAATTCATTTTCAACTGTTGAGGTTGTTGTGGAAGTTAATAGAGCCGTTGGAATGAAAATACCAATACATTTAAATCACCTACAACAAAAGGTATCAATACTATTTGAAAATGTATCGGTAATTTTAGCATTTAATGCCTTGATTCAGTGACTGTTAAAACTGATAAAATCGATACCAAAATAAAATTATCGATACCAAATAAAAGGTACCGATACTTAATGAATACCTCAAAATGGCAGAATGCTAATTTCGTATCGATATTAAAAAATATATTGATAAAATGTATCAAAACAGATACCATTTAAAATTTATCGATACCTAACAAAAAGGTATCGATACGGTATCGGTACTTGGTAACTCATTTGCAAGTCGATAGCCTATTTTGGTATAGATTTCCATAAATTTATAGATACCTGACAAAAAGTATCGATAGTGGATTTATATTTTTTGGCTTGGAGCATTTTTGACTTGTTTGAAAAATGTTTTGAAGTGTTGTTTTTAATTTACTTGGCCTTGAAAAATTTTCTAAGTATAAATTTGACATTTTTGTATTTTAGAAATAATTTTGAAGTACAATTTTGCCAAGTGTTGTTTGAGATGATTTTATTCAAAACATAGGGTTTGTTATATCAAAATGATTTTATCAAATAAAACTTGAGTCAATAGTTTTATACTGAATAACACCCTCTATGCAAATAAAATTAGACTCAAACCATAACATGAATGGAAAAGAAAACAAATTATAAATCAGAAAAATAATGTAATTTTCATTTCAATGTTTAACTATCTTATTTTCTCTAATTTCAGTGTTTTCAATTATTTTATTTTCTCTCCATTCAATTAATCAACTTTAAATTTATTTTATTAACTTCCTCTTCTCATATTTTTAGTAAAATTTTCTCCATTAAAATGGATATCACAGTTTCTAATATTTAACTATTTCCTTTTCTTTTTCATAATATATATATATATATATATATATATATATGGGAATTTTCTATCTATGACTACATGTTCATCTTGATTTACCAGAAGGCCTTGTATATCCATTAAAAAAAAACTTGACTTGGTTCAATTTATTAAAATAAATATTAAATATTATAAATATGGTATTTAATTATAGTAAATATTCAAAGAAATGTGATTTTATAATATTAATATCTTTTAAAGGATTAAATTTCACTACTTACCAAAACAGAATTGAAATGTTAATTTAATCTATTTTTTTAATTTGTAGATAATTTCTTATCTACTCAATTATACATAAAAGCAATATAACTATGGTATTTATTTATAGTAAATATTCAAAGAAATGTGATGTTCTGATATTAGTATTGTAAAACCTCATACCCAGCCTAGACATTATGGCCGAATCTGGCGATGTCACATGAAAAGGGATTTGAAGACAAGATTGTCGAGTTTAAAAACCATTATAGTAAGTTAGCTTTTATTTAATTCGAAAAAAAAACTAATTAATTTGCTTTAAAATTTCTCTCTTAGCGGAAGCTTTTGTAACCAATTAATTTAGGGAAAATCGTTTCTATTTACGAAAAACCTTAGTTTTTAGAAGAAAAAAACTGTGTTTTGTGGAGTTGCAATTTTTAAAAAAATCCATAAAAAACAGCATAAAATCCCAAATTTAAAGCCAACCAATCCATAGTCCAGAAGATACATTAAAAATCTCAAATAAGTAATAAATTCTAGGCATTAATAGAAAATAGTCTAAAATTTATGAGTGGCCACCGTCGAGTCCTCCACTACACCGACCCGTCAAGTCTGGGGATTACATGTACAGATTAAACAGAGAAAGGGTGAGTTTTCGCAAACTCAGTGTGTAATCCCCACAGAAAACATGCATATAGATAATCAACAGAATTCAGTTAGATACAGTCTGGGCCCTTGCCCATCAAAGAATCCGTTTGGGCCTTAGCTCATTCAGATACAGTCTCAGAAATACATTAGGGCCTTGGCCCATATAGTAAATCAAAATCCTACCCACCAGCCTCTACACACCATCTTCGTCCACCCCTACACACCATGTGGGGATTAAATCAACTTACCCATCCATACACACCATGTTGTACCGAAATGATGCACATAATCAGAAGGTTGCAGCTGAGCTGCCAGATAACAGGCTTAATAGCCTTTTAGACACTTCCTCCAAATATCATCAACCCACCCTGATGCAATGCAACATACAAAGTATGTCATGACATTATGCAATTAATAGTACATATATTCAGATATCATAAGTCATGCTCGGTATAGAAATCAGACAGATAGACCACACATGTAGGGGTCTAAGTAAAGCTTACCGACCCTATAGTAGGTCCACAATCGACTTGGGCGACCCGTGCAACCTTATAGAACTTTTCAAAAAAAATGGGCTCACACGTCCATGTGGCCCACTCAGCCCAAATTGGCCTTGGCCACGTGATCCATTTTTAATGTAACCCGTGCTAGTTAATTATTCATATATGTTTTCACTATTTACTTATATGTTCCTTCAAAACTGTCTACTTGAGTCACTGTTGCTAAATTATTTATATCTTGAGCTACAGAATTCTAAATTAAGATCTACTTTATGTATTTGAAACTAGACTCAAATACCTTTCTACCATAAAATTTTCAAAATTTTTGGTTTAGCCAATAAGTACAGTAAAATCTTCAAACTTACCCCTGTTCTGTTGTTTGACAGCTTCGTCTCTTCTTTACTAAAAATTAATTATCTCTTAGTACAAAATTTGAATGATGTTTTCATTTGTTTCTATTGAAAATAAACTCATTAATAATTTAAACATGTAAATTTTAACCCCTCATTATTTTTCTCCAATTTTTGATGATTTTCCAAAGTCAGAATAGGGGAACTCGAATTCAATCTAACCTTGTCTCACAAAGTTTATTATACCTCACGATTTACAGTTTCATTACCTACACCGTTTTTTCTATGAAAACCTAGACTCAATAATCTTTAATTCCATACTTTTTTTCATCCTCTAATTCGATTTACACAATTTATGGTGATTTTTCAAAGTTAGCCTACTGTTGCTGTCCAAACAACAAGCAATTTCGGCTTTTCGCCGAATCCTTTTTTTTTTGTTTCGGGTACAGACCTAGTTTTGTTTGATGCCAAAACAGTCCCCGAATACTCCAAAGCCTATAATCAAGACACTCAACATCAATTTAACGGATTTACAAGTGAATTGACAACCAAGAACAAATCGAAACCTAACTTACCACCAATGATAACCCTCCGTTTAACTATATATTGTTAAGACGAGAACACTGAATTTACCAGTTCGAGCCTCCCCCTACACCCAAATCGCAGAGAAAAAACATTATCACTTCAGTTGTTAAGAGATTCATGGTAGAAACAAAGAGAAACACTTACTGAAATTAAGCGAGCACTAATCGAGTACGAAAACGAAGGAAAATAAATGGATTAGGGAAAAGTTAAGAAGAATAAAAAGAAGAGAAAGACGGAAAAACTCAGAGAATTTCGGCAAGATGAAAGGGAGAAGAATAGATGGCAGAAATTTTTTTGGAAAAAAGAGTCAAAATTCGGATATGGGAAAAAATAAAATAAAATCTCAATAACCCCCAAAATCCCTTAATCTTCCCCCCTAATTCCCACTACACATCCACTACTCAGAATCCCTCAATTACACAACTTTATCCCAAAATCTGAGAAAAAAAAAATACCCTTGCCTGCATAAGGATTCGAACACAAGACCTCCACCATAATAACACACCATTTAACCACAAGATCAGCAGACCCATTTTGATATAATTTACGCAACAATCAAATAAAAGCCTACTAAACAAGAGTAAGGCCTAATTCATTAAAAATATCAAAATTTGTCCAAACGAATGATTGAACTTGGAACCTCCCAAACACTCTCAGAACACATAACCACTAAAGCTGACAAATATTGGTATCATATTTTCACAATAACGAAAATAAAAATGTTGACACCATTTTTTTGTAAAACGGGGTCGACTTGGATTTTTAAAAATGAAAATGAAAATGAGAGTCGCCACCAATCCTTTTTGATGAGGTGTGATCGGATCACCTCAAAAAGCAGTTGTTTTTAATAAACGGTTTGATTTTATTTTAAAACAAAAATTTTGGTCCACGAAATTTAGAAAAACAGGTTCGGGAGTCGGTTACGTACGATAAGGATTAGCACCCTCGTAACGCCCAAAATTGGTACCTAGTTGATTATTTAATTTCTGAGTGTCAAGAATTAGAAACTTTAAAGAGACTTAAATATACAAGTCTTTATTGAAATGTTGAAAATTTTCGGGAAAAGAGCATATTTCACGTTAATCGAGAAAGTGAATTATATCCAGTAAGTTAGGACACAATGTATTGAATTCCCGATGTGCGAATGAATGCCAAAAATTTTCTTATTTAAAAGATATTTAGCTATCTCAGATTTAAAAAAGGGATCATGTCCAGTAAGTTAGGACACGGTCTTTTCTTAATTCCCGAGATCGTTTAAAACTTGAGAAAAAAATGGATCATACCCAGTAAGTTAGGACACGATCTCTTCTTAATTCCCGAGATCGTTTAAAACTTGAGTTTGAAAAGATTCGTGTATTTAGATTTATTGTGAAAATCGGAACCCCGTAAGTTAGGATACGACCTTCTCGAATCTAAACACGAGATTTTACTTATTCAAAAATCATAATTTATTCATTGAATAAAATTAATCTAATACAAAATAGTAGAAATGAAACACGATGTCAATATGCGTAACAAAACAAAAATGAATACGAAGATATAAAAATAATATGAGCAACGACAATAAAAATAGATAAATAAAAGGACAAATCAATAGCATACAAAATAACAAATATATGAGCAAATAAAATTAAAACATTCTTTTTAAAATAATAACGAAAACGTAAATAAAGAACATGAATAAAATGTAAAAAGATATATGTATATACACATATATATAAATTATAAGATATAATAAAAAAAATATAAGCATGTATATATATATTTATGAAAATTAAAAATATGTATATAGATAAATGTAGATATGTATATAAATTATAAAATATAAAATATATATAAGTACGCGTATATATATAAATTATAAAAATAATGTACGTATATTATAAATATATATGCATGTGTATATATATATAACAAAATTTGAAGTTTAAAAGTATAAATAAGTAAATAATAATACATGATTAATGGTGTAATAATAGTAATAATAATATTAAATGATCAATTTAATAATAATAAAAAACTAAAATACCAAACAGAGGACTAAATTGAATTTAAAAAATAAAATTCGGGGTCAAATCAGAAATAAATTAAAGGGGAGAGACTATTCTCAATGCGTAAATAACATAGAGGGACTGAAAGGGTAATAATCCCCACCCTCTAAAACGACATCGTTCCAGCGAGAACTAAATTGAAATCAAAAATAAACTAAAGGGGTAAATTTAAAAAATAAGAAACACCTGATTGCGAAAACATTAAAAATCGGAGGGGCTAAAAGCGCAATTTACCCCTCCGCATAAAAAACACGCGGATCCCCTGGAGCGGGTCGGGTTGCGCGCCGGCCAGAGTTAAACGACGTCGTTTTAGGGCCACTGAAATAGGCCCTAAACGACCCCGTTTCAAGCCTGTTATAAAATCAAAATTTTTTCTGAAAAATTCATTTTCTGTCCCTTTATTACAAAAAAAAGATGAACCCTCTGTTAGGGTTTTCATTTCCTTTGCCGCCGCAGCCACTAAGGGCGTCCCACAGCCTCCGTCGTCGCCACCGCGGCCAGTGGCCAGTGTTGTGCAAAACAGGCTTTTCAACCCTTGTTTCACAACAAAACCGAAGGCTAGGCCTTCTCAAGCCCAGGTCCGAAAGGAAAAAGGCCCAAAGTCCCCTCTTCTGGCCGACTCCGACGACAGCGATGGAATCTTCGGCGCCAGGTTCACGGGATAAACAGGTACTGCTTCTTTCTCTTCTTTTATTTTTGTATTTTTTTAAATAAAAATAAAATATAAGAAAAAAATATAAAACGAAAATACAACCAAGACAATGTTTAAAATGACAATATCAATAATAAATCACCTCTAATATATTGCTTATTTGTTCTTATTTCCTGAGAAAAAGAAAAGAAAAGAAAATCCCCCTTTTACATTGGTTTGAATGGATTTATATAGCCTTTTACAATTTTTGGTTATATTTCTTTTTTGATGTCCTTTGTTTCTGATTTTGCAGGTGCAATTGGCGGAGCAGGTGGCGTTGGTGGCTGCCAGAGGAGTGGCGGCAGTAGGTCGGCAGTAGGTCAAGAGACAGAAGGCTGCGGCGTTAGGGTTTCAGAAAAGCTGAAACCCTAGTTTGGCTCTTGACATTTGGGTTTAGGTCTTGATGGGGTTTTGGGCCTTCATTGTAATTGGGCTCGGGTTTTAATTGGGTTATTGGGTTAGGTCTAGGTGGGTTGTAATTGGGCTGTTGTTTTTGTTTTGCTGGTATAGGGCTCGGGTTTAGTCTAGGCTATTGGGTTTCTGGTTGTAATTGGGTTAGTTGGGCCCCGGGCAAAATGGGCTTGTACAAGAAATTTTGGGGCGTTACAAGTATCATTCAAAGGATTAAATTTCACTACTTACCAAAAAATAATTAAAATGTTAATTTAATCTTATTTTTTAATTTGGAGATAATTTCTTATTTATAATTATACGTAAAAGGAAGCTATTTATATAACTAAATATAAAAGGAAGTTTGTTGACACGTACTTTTTTTCTTTTTCTTTACATAGGAAATAATTAAATTTCACTTTTAATCTTCTTATTATGCATGCATTTAAGATTTAATTTTATACAGTAAATCCTCTTTATAATAATCACATGTTATAACATCATTTTGCTATATGATATGTCGTGAATTAATTAAAATTTGACTAAGGTAAGTGCACCTATCAATTAATAGTATAACTACGATGACTAAAGATAACGTTCCTACAAAGATTAAAAATACTAGTAATTACTATCTTTCTATTATTTAACTGATATATTCGAGTGATTGATTGAAAACTAAAATTAACTAAATTGATTAACTAACAAACACAACAAAGAACAAATCACGAAATAATCGATTAACAACAGATCACAAAATAAATGATTAACAACCAAGAAGCAAAACAATTCTTAGGAAAAAATTTTTACTTAGTATCTTGATCCATATAAATCCTAAATTATGCTAATATCTCTTTCGAGAGCAAGAGCAATTGACTCTAGGTTGATTAATTGAAATTTCTTTCTAATTAAAATCCCTATTATTGCATTACCTCAATCTATGGATTCCCCTATTAGATTTGACTCTAATTCAATAGATTTATGTCGTCCTATTTATAAGATTGCATGCAACTCCACTCAATTATGCTAGATCTACTCTTAAAAAGGTTATATTCCTCTTTTGATTTAAGCACATCAAACATGGATCAATAATATCGAAATATCAAACCAAGAATTAAGTGCACATAAATGAGAACAAGATCTAAGTCTTTATTGTGTAAAATAAAAATCAAACGGCAGAATCCATCATAGGGTTCATCTCCCTAGGTATTTAGAAAATTAGTTAATGTTTGCGAATAAAAATATCTCAAAGATAGTATAACCGAAAGAAATAAAAAAACTCATGATAACTTCATTTGAAATCAATTGGGAATCTTCAATCTTGATGGAAATTTGCTTCAGAATCAGGTTCAATGGTATTTTTTGAGTTGGTTTTTGTTTTTTTAGTATTCTATGGCGGCTCTCTCCTATATTCTTATTTTTGTCATATATACGTTTTAGAATGCCCAAAAAACCTAAAACTGCATTTTCCCACAATTCAAAGTGTCAATACGTGAAATCGATAAGGCCTATCACACGACCACATGGATGTGTGGCAGCCTGTGTCGCTCACACAGCCGTGTGGAAGGGCTCTTGTACCTTGCTCCGATTTTTGCTCATTTTTTGCTCCTTTTGCTCCCAAATGCTCTCCTACGTATAAAAATATGAATTTAAAGGATTAGGAGCATAAAATTCACAATTAAAATCGAATAATTACCCAAAAGCGCATTAAGAATGAGGTTAAAACATGTTACTTTTAGCACTTATCTCTGTAACAACTAAGTTTCTATTAGAATTGATTTTTTTATGTTTTATTTTCACTTATAACAGAACATCTATAATTATAAAGTGCATTCTTTATTAAATTAGTTCTCTATAACAACATATTGTCTAAATTTTTAAGTAAAATTATAACTATTTCATATAAGCAAGCCTATAAATTATAATTTATTAAATAAAATATTCTAATTAAAATATTTTTAATAAAATACTTAAATTTCACATAAAAATCTATTAATCATATTTTATTAAATGAAAATAATCGTTAATGAGCGGCATTAAATATATCAATTCAATAAATTATTAAGTTCTCTAATTAAATATTCTACAATGAATTTGGAACATCATAAACTTATAAATTGATTACTTGAATTTAATAACTAGTGATAAATTAATTAATTGTAACAGCTTGATTTTAATAGTCGGAACAATGGTTTCGGGACCACAAATCCGATGAGGAAAATTTTATTTCTGATTATATTTTTATGGTCTACAATTTCACCGAAAGATTTCGTGAAAATTTTGTTCGAAAATTTCGACGTTTGAGCATTCAATTTAGTCAAAAGGGCTAAATTGTAAAAAGTGCAAAAGTTAAGTTCTAGAAGCTAGAGGTGTCAAATTGCTATGAAATTTTACATTGGAGGTTCTTAAATGGTAATTAGACCATTGGTTATCTTATGGACAAAAATGGACATGAAATAGGTGAAATAGGATATTTTTAAGTTAAGGGCATTTTGGTAATTTGGTAATTAAAACAAATTAAAAAGACAAAATAAGGCCAAAATCATCATCTTCTCCATGAGTGCTGGCCGAATATCATGTGGACTCTATGGCTAGGGTTTGTTCATTCTTTCAAGCTTCATGGTAAGTCCGTTCTAGCCCCGTTTTTCTTGTTCTTTATATTTTTAGAATCCCACTTGCTTAAGCTATTTCTATCATTAATTCGAGCTAGAAATTATGTTTGAAAAATTACCCATAGATGAAAAGTGTGAATTTTGATGTTTCATGATAGAATATGAAGCTTAGAATTATGTTAAACGATTTTCAGCAAAAACGAGTGAAACGGTATAATTGTTAAAAATTATTATTGTTCATAAGTGCACTTTAGAGAAATAATTTTATGTTGCTATAGAAGGAAATATTGTTCAGCATGTCATAAAGCATAAGAAAAATGAATAAAATTTAATTTCCGAGCCTAGGGGCAAAATCATAATTTTGTGAAATTTTAGGGGCAAAAATGTAAGTTTTCCAAAATGTGATTTTTGGACTGGATTGAATAATGTGAGTGTAAAATAAGTTAAATGTGTTATTATAAGTCAAGAAAGACAAGGAATTGACTTTGATTAGTGAAAAAGAAAAAAATGAGAAAAAGTGAGAAATTCCCCAATTGAATATTCGAAATAAAAAGGGATACGAATGAAGTAACAGAAATGATCACATGTGTGACATGGACTGTGTGTAGGTCACTGTGTGAAAGTGAAAGTGATGGTCACGTGTGTAGTACTATGTGTAGGCTACTACGTGTACCGGAATGAAAGGTTGCATGTGTAGTACTATGTGCAGGCTACTATGCGCACCGGAAAGCTTCGATCATGTGTGTAGTACTATGTGCAGGCTACTACGTAAACCAGAAAGTTTGATCACATGTGTAGTACTATGTGAAGGCTACTACGTGTATCGAATGATAATAGTTAAATGAGTGGTACTATGTGCAAACCACCGAATGCTCACTATTATACCGACATGTTTAACGGGATATAAGAAATTGCAAACCAATAAGAATATGTGATTGAAATGCGATGAGTTGCAAAAGAGTCACTGGAGTGATGAAGTTTTGTACCGTGCTTACAAAATAAATTGTTATAATGTTACGTGAATGAGTGAATTTGAAACAGAACAGATTTGGACAGTGACAGTGATGTTAGTTTGAAAAATCACCAAAAATTATAGAAATTGATATAGTGGTTGAGTGAGATATGGAATTAAAGCTTAATGAGTCTATTTTTACATAAAAGAAACAAAGCAAGCAAAAGAGTTATACATTTTGAGATATTTGAATTTTAGTGGGGTAGAGGTCGGATTGATTTCGGAATCCCCTGTTCTAACTTTGGAAAATAATTAAAAATTTTACAAAAATAATTATGAGTTATAATTTATATTCTTAGAATTCTTAATGAGTCTATTTTTAAAGGAAACAAATGTAAATATCATCCGAAATCTCTACAATGAGATAATTCATTTTTAGTGAAGAGAGGTCTGAGATGTTGAGTAGTGAAACAGTGGAATATTTAAAGAATAAACTGTACTAATTGGCCAAGTAAAAAATTCTTAAAATTTTATGGTAATAAGACATGCGAGTCTAGTTTTGGGAAAAATTAACGGAACTTAATTTTGAGCTCTGTAGCTTCGGATAAAAATGATTTAGTGACTCTGACTCAAATAGACAGCTTTGAATTTAAATATAAGTGAATAGTGAAATTATGTATAATGCTAATTAAGCATGTTTTATACATAAAGGATGTGGAATGCAGAGGAGGAGGAGGATAATAAAATGTATGAATGAATTGTGTATAAATGGTCATATGCCCGATTATAATCGGTAAATGTTAAATTGAATGGTAAATATGTATTGATACTGAAGGACTATTGTGGTATTGAAAAGCAATTGATCAAATGTTTGAAATTTAGTCATGATATTTATATGTGTGAAAATAATGATATATGGATGATTATATCATTGAGGTTGCATTGATTAATTTGGTTTATGTGATAGAAATGTCAAGAACATTTGTCTTTGATATGTGATGATCATGTAATGCCATGAAAATTTGTTTATTTGTGTGGTTTAAAATGTATCTATATTTTTTATATAACTTATTTTGTAATCTATTTGACAAATGATAAAAATTAATTCGGTTACTATGTGAGGTGAATTATGATTTGTGAAGCATATCTATATTCAGCAATAATGGATAAAATACATTTATGTCATGGGTGAATGGTTAAACACTTGGGTTAGTATAAAGTGTATATTTAGTAAGGTTTGTTGGAAAAGAAATAACAGGTTTTGGTTTATATCGAATAGAGAAAATTTGTACTATCTTTGTGGCTAATTTTGTTAGCTTTGTGGAGATGAATGGATAATGTATATATATGTGACAATTAGCTTACTAAATAGTGAGTAATTGATATATTACATTAGTTAAAAGGAAATTTTGACGATATGAGAATATGTAATGATACGGATAAATTTAGGTACTCAGGACGAATTCAACAAGTAAGTGAAATTTTATAAATTCATATAACGAGAAAGTGAAAGATTGTGAGTATATTTAGCCAAGAAAACCCTAATTAACGACTCGAGAATAACAACTTGAAAGTTTTAATTTAGATGAAATTTTACAACTTGGTTTACTACGGTTAAAAGTGTATATGTTCTGGTAATACCTCGTACCCTATTCCGGCATCGAATACGGGTAAGGGGTTTTACATTAATTTAATTTGATAACTCATATTGATTAATTGAATTTGTTAGATTTATTAACTTCATAATTAATCATGTGAAGAATGTAAAATAAAATATGCATAAAAATAATAATGTATGCACCTATTATACATATTTTAATTTTGTTGATTTGATTCTCACTTTTCTTTTTTTTAAACATAATTTCTGTAATGTTCCAAAAACCTTAGTCTCTGTTTTGTTAATTTTGTCATAAATTAATGTATGTTTCAAGGGTTAAGGGCTTTGTTGGGTTGTTGGAGGTATTGGGTTTTAGCTCTTGTGTGTGCAATTAGGAGTTAATTTTTGTTAGTGTTTTGCTTGGGCCGCATAACAGGTTGTTGGAGTTAAGTTGGGATAGTTAAAAATCTTGGAAGTTGTTGGATAGGTATGGCTTAGTGGGATAGTGGATGGATAGGAATTGACTTGTTAGTTTGTTTTATTTAGTTATTTAAAAAAAATGATAATAGAAGATATTTCATTCTCTCTAGTTTCACGTCACTTTAGTTTTTCCTATTCTGTTCACAAAATCTTTTTTTTTTATTCCTTTTCTTTCTTTTCACGTAGGTTTGGAAAAGGGGGTAACAAATCGTTCTTTTGGTTTCTTGATTTTTAATGTCAAAGCCTCTTTATTTTACTATTCAAAGATCGGTAGTGGTGCTAATCGAGTAGGTTTCAACGAGACTCGTGTGTAAGTTTTGACTTTCTCTTTTCTCATTGCGGATTTATCCGTAGTTAGTTTGCAATTGTGTTGAGGGTAGTTGGTGGGATGTATCAATATTAATTGATTATTTTGTTTGTAGGTGACGAACATGAGAATCGAAAATCCCCTCTTTTGATTTAATTGTTTTAGGGGCTGCTGTGAACGTGGGTAAGTATTCGAACATTTATATGTTTAATTTTAGTCGGAATTGCTCATGTTTGTGTTTTATTCAAGTGAGTGGCTTGCTAAAAATTGAGGCATTAAGGATTGATTTTGGGTGATTTATTGTCTATTTTAGGTACTATTTTCTTCATGAATATGGTGGTATCGAAATCGAATCAGGTGTGTATCGAAAAATATGAAAAATAGTGATCGGCGAAAGTCGAAAAAGTTCACTGTCGACGCCACACGACCGTGTGCCAGACTGTATGACAGACCATTTGCAAGACCATGTGTGACATACGGGCTAGGCTATTTGGGCCGTGTAGGCCCAAAATTCTAAAATATTCCCTAGGGCCGTGTTTTATACTCATATGGTGTGTTGAGATGGTCGAAGATGGTATGTAGCGGTTGGGGGTAGGATTATATGTTGTATCTGTTATGTTTATTATAAATATGTTTCTAATAAATCTGTCTAATATGCATCTAACTGCTTTAAGTTATTCGATATACATTGAGTTTAAAAAACTCATTCTCTGTTTGTCTGTCACTTTCAGGTAATTCACAGACTTAGGTCGGGCGGTGTGACGGGAGCTTGGTTATATTAGTATTTCATTTTTTTCAACTATTTAAAGTTGGATTTTAGCTTTTTGTAAAATTTGGATTGTTTTGGACATTTTGGGATTGTCTTAGTTTTGGATTTTATTTTCGATTTTCGTATGATACTCGTAAAATGATTACGAAAATGATTGTTTTCCTGCAAACAATCGGTTTCGAGAAAACAAACTTTGTTTTCCAAAATATAATGACCTAAGAATTTTCGTTGTAAAGTTTTCGTTTTATTTTGAAGATGTAAATAAACAACATTTTCAATTAAATAGTTATATCAAATACTTTTTTTTAATAAAACAGGTTTTTAGGTAACAAAAGTTTACTATGTTTTTCAAAATATACGGGAACCGGATTTACTACTGTTTTACGTAGCATCTCCAGATTTAGTCATAACGTTCATACCGGGTTTGGGGTGTTACAATTTTTCATTTTCTTTATTTTACGAAAATTTACTATATAAATTTTATGGTGGGCTTACAATAATTCTCTCTATAACAGTATATTGTTATAGGTGTATAATAATCGCCTTTCTATAGCAGGCAAAATCTTGGCAAACAAATGAGATTGTTATAGAGAGAGTTGATTGTGCTATAATTTCTAATATAATTTGGTCATTATATTTTTATAATGATACTAGTTAGGCCAAATAGTTAATATAGTTAATTTTTCGATTAAAATGTTACCTATTTGTATATAATTTATGCCCTATGGGTCTTAGAGGCAGACACTATTTTGGGTTTGCCTTTTTCTGACATTATAAGGCAATGGTCAAATTTTAGTTTTGACCCTTGTTCTATGTTGAAATTTGGATTGAATCTATATGTTTTAATTTTGATATAATTTGGTCTCTCTACTTTTATAATGTCATCAATTAGTCTAAATAACTAATGTTGTTAATTATTTCAATTACAATATCGTCACTTTTTCTTAAGAACACTATTCCAACAATTTTTTATCATAATCAGTTCAAATGGAAGTTTTAAGAAGAAATTACAATTCAACATTTTTTTTGTTACATCATTGCCAAGTTTTTTTTAATTTCAAAATGTCACACCAATAAATTTAATAAAATAATTTGAATAGTGGTAACAATTGAAGCTGAACTTTTAAATTTGAAAAATAGAGGAAATAAGGGTTTAATTAGGCAAATATGCCGATTTTAGAATGAAATGAAGGTTTGAGGCTTTTTCTCCCAAATATTTAGGAAAATAGGTCATTTTTGGATAGAGAAAATGAAAACATGTCCTGGAAAAGCACTTTTTGGAAAACGCTTTTTATAAAGCATGTTTTCTTTTGATACATTAGTTCATTTGGTTAAACGGTCAATTAATAGTGATTTCATCTTTGAGTCTCAAATTTAATTCCTTTTTTAAGCACATTTGCATTTTTTGTATTATGTTGTTTCAAGCTTTTTATTATTATTATTTCTAATTAACGTTTTGTAAGGAATAAATATATTGTTTTCAAGTTTTTTATTTTAATTCATCTTTTAATTAGTAAATCTTTCATTTATATAAATAAAATAATTATATGTAATTATATAATAAAATATCTATTTTAAATATATCATTATGTTAAAAATATTTCTAATTAATAACTCATTTATTTATATAAATAAATTAATAATTATATAATTATATAATAAAATATTTTTATATTTATCATTATGTTAAATATATTTTATTTTTAAAACATCATCTAATTTTTTTATATTTTTCTTTATATATAATATCTATATGTCAAATATTTATTTTTCCACCTATATTGTGAGTATGGTGATTTCTAATATTATAAAATCAAATAATTATTTCAAATATCATTATGTTTATATGTGAAATATTTCAAATACACATACAAAATATATAATATTAAAATTTACTACACTCATGATTTGGATTGGAAAATAAGTATTTAACATATAAAATTATATTTACTAAAAATAATGATATTTTAAATAATTAATTGATTTTATAATATTAGAATTTACCATACTCACAATGTATATGAAAAACAATGATATTTGAAATATTTTACATATAAAATAATAATGATATTTGAAATAATTATTTGATTTTATAATATTAGAAATCGCCACACCCAAAGTGTAGGTGGAGAAAATAAATATTTGACATATAAATATTATATATAAAGAAAAATATATAAAAAATTAGTTGATGTTTTTAAAAAATAAAATATATTTAACATAATGATCAATATTAAAAATTTATATTTCGAAGACTCTGGTGAATAGGTTTCAGTCGGTTCTCCGATTGTGTGTGGATGAGGTTCAGAGTGCTTTTGTTCTTGGGAGGCTGATTACGGACAGTATTTTTTTAGCCTATGAGATCCTTGATGTGTTTTGGCGCTAGCGGTGGGGGAGGAAAGTAAATTTTGCCTTAAAGTTGGATATGAGCAAGGCATATGATCGAGTGGAGTGAGATTTTCTTTAGCAAATGTTGTTGAAAATGGGATTTTCAGACTATTGGGTGCGTCTCCTTCTTTATTGCGTTTGATCTGTTTCTTACTCGGTGTCCATGAATGGGGAGCTCAGTAGTCCTTTTTCTCCGGGTCGAGGTCTTTAACAGGGTGACCCTCTTAGTCCATATCTTTTTCTTATATGCTGCAAGGGATTGTCTTCCCTTTTACGACAAACACTTCATGCTAATCTAATTTGTGGGGCTAATATTAGCCGCGGAGGCTCGTCTATCTCGCACTTGCTGTCCGTAGATGACTGTTTACTTTTTGGGGAGGCCACGATTGGAGGTGTTTTGATGTTAAAACTGATTCTTACTGATTATGAGCGCTCTTCAGGATAGTGTGTTAAATTTGATAAATCCGTAATTTATTTTAGTTCAAACGTTGAGGATTTCCTAGCCACATTTATCTCAGATTGTTTGGGTGTCCGCGTATCGAGTGAACCTGAGTGGTATCTCAAGTTGCCAAATATGGTGGGGCGTTAAAAAAAGTGAGCTTTTTAGGTTTTGAAGGATCGCATGCGTTCTCTGATCGAAAGTTGGTGTGTTCGAACATTGTCTCAAGGTGGGAAGGAAGTGTTCATTAAGAGTGTTTTATATGTTATTCCCACTTTTATTATGTCGTGTTTTCTTTTACCAGCGATTTTTTGTGCCGACTTGAAGAAAATCATTAAGAGGTTTTGATGGAAACAATAAGGGGGCGAGGGTATGCACTAGTGTGATTGGCATACTTTGTGTGTTCCGAAGTCCAACGGTAGTTTAGATTTCCGAGAATTGGCAAAATTTAACATTTCTTTGTTGGAAAAACAAGGTTGGCGTTTGATAACCAACCCTGATTCGTTGTTAGCGCATACCCTAAAAGCTAAATATTATCCACGTTATTATTTCATGCATGCAAATTTGGGATTTTAACCTTCTTACCTATGGAAGAATATCTGGTCTGCGAAGGGGTTGCTATAGATGGAGCTTTGCTGATGCATGGGTGGGGTTGAATATCAGGGTCTGGAATAATACTTGAGTCTCGGGTTTACCTACCAGACATTTACATCACACTGATATTAGTGCTTCTGCCTTACTTGTTTCGAATTTCATTAACCCTCTTTCGAGGCAATGGGATGAAGCCAGACTCACCAGCGTTCTAGGTCATTTCTCTATTCGCAGTGGCTACAGACTTCTTCTTTTTTTGGGTTCAACAAGGATTACAAGCTCTTACAGATTGGTCTACACTACTTTATGAAAGTTGCAACTTCCAGCAAAGGTCAAAATTATATTTTGGAGAATTTTTCATAACTACGTTCCTAGCTACTCTAATCTCTATCATATACGTTTGCGAGCCTTTGCCTTATGTCCTCGGTGCCTAGTTTCTGCTGAGACTTTGGAGCATATCTTCCAAGATTTCCAGTCGGTCTTTTCTATTTGGGGATCTCTGCACATTACATGTCCAAGTGAAGCATCGATTGTCTCACTACAGGATTGGCTACTGTCTATTTTCACAGTGTCTGTTGGAGAAGTTATTCGAAAAGTAGTGTGTGCATTGTGGTTCATTTGTTATGCGAGAAATATGTGGATTCATAATAATGATGTTATAAAAATCATATCCTTGTGCGTAAAGTTTGGGCCTACCTCTTGGAATAAAATGTGGTGAATAAGAGGTTACCTGGTCACCTGATCGGTGTTGAAAGGTGGCGGCCTCCAAATCCTCTCTTTGTAAAGGTAAATTTCGACACCGCATTCCATGCTTCTGAACACTGTTCATGTGCAAGTATTGTCATTAAAGACCACACAGGTAGGGTGTTGGGTTCTCAAACAGTACTCAATTCACATGTACCTTCGCCTTTTGCTACTGAGTGTTAATATATTAGATAAAATGCTAATCTGACTAAACACTAAAGTGAAAATGTATTAAGTGTTAAAAACTTTTCTGTATTTAGACTTGTATGTTTAACTGCTGCTGCTAACAAACTCAACTGCTTTGAATAACAGACTAACAGCTAATAGTTTAGCTTAACAACAAATTTGGCTACCCAACCCTTATCTATACTCTTAACACTCACCCAACAAATTCGGCCTCCAAATCCTCTCTTAACACTTCACTGGTTGCGGTAGCAAAACTTCGATATTCAGCCTCAACCGTAGAACGTGAAACTGTTGACTATTTCTTGGAGCTCCAGAAGACAGGTGCATTACCAAAATACACACAGTAGCTTGTCGTAAAACGACGATCATCAAAATCCAGTCCCCAGTTAGCATCTGCAAAACAAACTAAAGATAGCCTGGCAGACAGGCGAAAAACAATCCCATAATCAATTGTACCACACAAATATCGCAGGATTCGTTTTAAGGCAACCAAATGAACATTAGTAGGTGTATACATGAATTGGTAGATATGATTTACTGCATAGGCAATATCAGGACGAGTCAAAACCACATACTGTAAAGTACCAGCAAGACTTCTGTATTTAGTAGGATCACCAAGACGATCTCTGTCATCCTTAGACAGAGTAGATGATCTAACCATTGAAGTATGAACACTCTTTGCATAAGACATAAAACTCCAGTCAAATAGATCTGAATGTACTTTTTCTGACACAAATGAAGACATTTTAGGGAAGACCGAGTAACCTCAATTCCTATAAAGTAGTGAAGATCACCCATATCTTTAAGTCAGAACTCATCATTCAACTGCTGAACAAAGCTATTTATACAGGAAGGTAAATTGCCAGTAATGATAATGCTATCCACATACACAAGCACATAAAGAATGGAGTCAGTTGTAACTTTAACAAATAGAGGTGCATCATATTTGGATAGAACAAAGCCAACAGAAAGAAGAAAATGCTTTAATTTATCAAACCAAGTACGCGAAGCCTGACGAAACCCATATAAAGCTTTCTTCAGATGACAGACTAGAGGCTTTCTGTTCGAATCACACTGAACATCCCAGAGGTTGATGCATGAACACCTCATCAGTAAGGTCACCATTCAAGAACGTATTATTCACATCAACTTGACGGGGTTGCTAACCTCTTGACACAGCAATAGACCGAATGACACAAATAGTAGCAGGTTTGACTACAGGACTGAACGTTTCCTTGAAATCATACCCAGGTACCTGAGAACACCCTTTTTCGACTAACCTAGCCTTTCGATGAGCAATAGTGCCATCAGGACTTCTCTTGACTTTGAAAAGCCATTTACAGTTGATTACCTTGCGATCATGCGGTAATGAAATAAGATCCCAGGTGGAATTATTAATAAGTGCATCATGTTCAGCTTGAGTTGTAGTACGTCATTCTGTGGTAGAAAATGTCTTTTCGATTGTGCGAGGTTCAACAACCTCAACAGATAATGCCTTAGGCTTAAACATGTCAGCCTTAGACCGAGTAACCATTAAATGAGTATTTAGTGGAGGTAGCTCAGACGACGGTTGAATAGAGGATGAATTAGTAGTGATAGACATTATAGTACTAAGTGGACCATCACCATTGGAGAAGGATAAAGGACTATGTGGCTCTTGATCAGAAACGATCTCATTCGGTAGACCTGCACCCAAATAAGAAGAAGGACAAAAATTAGGAGTGGAAGATGTTACAGGTGGTAGAATGGGCAAACACTCCACGGGTTGAGAAGAGACCTTCTTAACAAGAGGAACAAAAGTTGACATAGAACCAGACGAAGCCATGGCACCCGTTGTGAAGTCGAAGGAGACAAAAATCGTTACTCATCAAACACAATATCTCGAGAAACATTGACCTTACCATCTGGCAAAAGACATTGATAACCTTTGTGTTGAGAACTATATCCTAAGAAGGTACAAGGTTAAGAACGAAAATCCAACTTATGACGTAGAAACGGACGTAGATATGGAAAACAACAACACCCAAATACTTGTCAATGATCATACGTGGGATCTCGACCATAAAGAGCCTTATATGGAGATTTTCCATTTAGAACCGAGGTAGGAAAACGATTGATAAGATGAATAGCACAACAAAACACATAACCCTAATATTCTATAGAAAGATTTGCTTGGGCCAAAAACGTGATACCCATGTCTACAATATGCCAATGTTTGCGTTTGACCACTCCATTCTGTTCAGATGTATGTGGATAAAACAACCGATGAAGTATCTCTTGAGTTGTTAAAACTGACGTGAAAGCACGAAATTCTCCGCCCTAATACTTTGAAATTGTTTGATATCTTTCCCGAACTGAGTTTTGACTAACTGCTGAAACTAAACAAAACACTCTACTGCCTGAGACTTTTTTCGAATAAGATAAATCCATATAAATCGAGTGCACATATCAATAAAAGACACATAATACCAATTGCGACCACATGCAACTGATGCAGGCCCCCACAGATCAGAAACAACCAAGGCAAATGGATTACTATATTCAGTAGTAGAAGGGAGAAAAGGTAATTTATGAGACTTCTCTTTTTGACAGGCAGTACAAATATTGTCAAACGAACCTTTAACAAACACAATATTACATTTATCTAAAATGGATTTAACTACAGAAGTAGATGGATAACCAAGACGTTTGTGCCATAAAGTGAAAACACCATCCTTGTCACATTTATTCTGGAGTCCAATAGTAGAAGATGCTTCAACAGACTGAGCAGATGCAACTGGCGGAGAAAAATGATAGAGCCCATCACAAATGTGGCCCCTTAGTAAAACTTCTCGAGTCACGATGTCCTTAACAATACAATACATCGGATGAAATTAAAAAAAACACATTATTGTCAGTAGCAAACTAAGACACAGACAAAATATTCTTTTGTATATTCAGGACACATAAAACATTGGATAAACGAAGCAATTTAGACTGAGTAGGAAAAACCGAATGACCAGTATATGAGATCTTTATGAGAGTCTCGTTACCCATTAAAAGAGAAGATGTACCTGAGTAAGGTGTGGAGTCATGCAAAGCAGAGGCATCTCGACAAACATGATGAGTAACCCCTAAATTCGGATACCAAGATGCAGTTCCAACAGGCACAGGAATATACGAGTCAATGCCATCACAGTTTGAATCAAATTGAGAGGTATTTATATGAGACAGGGTGGAGTCAAAAACATCAGATGCATGCAAGTTAGGGAGACGAGGAAGCCCAATGCAGGGATCAGATCCAGTGTACACACGGGCCCTTAATTTAGTCCGTTAAGGAACAGATGGCCCAGACACATTACCAATACCATCACCCGATGCCCTAAGTTCACGACCACAGCTAAGATAATCACCAAATTCCACACAGTTCAAAATAGGCCTATTCGGTCAAGAAAGAATGTGTGGCCCAACTGAAGGAAACACATGCCCAAACTCATGGCTTGGCCAGGCATAAAATGCTCACGACAAACACCAGGCCTAACCAGCCTATCACAAGCTAACCCATAATGCTGACCAGGCCCATTCCAGAATTATCATTTTACCTTATATGTTAACATATTGGTATCAGTCGCCTAAGGTGCTGGGATTTGTTCGTCGTTGCCTTCATGGCCACCACAGCATCTGATGATTCTGTCTCCATCGATCATGCACTTCCGGCGTTCACCGGGGCTAAACTTGTTAATCATTTCCTCGCCATGAGACTGTCAAGTTGGATGAACATAAATTTGTTAAGTGGAAACAGCATGTTAGGTTGATTATTGAAGGCTACAAGTTGTCCAGATTTTTAGATGGAATGTTGCCTGCTCCACCGTGATTTGTGTCGTCTCTAGAGGGTTTGCTAGTTCCAAATCCAGATGCCTCGGCGTTTGTGCACCAGGTCAAGTTACTCACTTCCTGATTGCTCTCCACGGTTAGTTCCTCCCTGCTATTTTCCTTTACAAAAGCTCGTTCTACCTGTGATGTGTGGAGTACCACCACTTGACTCTTCGATGAGGTTACAGGTACGAAACTTTCTCATCTTCATCACAATCTTTACTCGTTTAAAAAGGGCAGTCTCTCGATAAAGGAGTACCTTGCAAAGATTCAAAATTTTAGTGCCTTATTAGAGGCATCCGATACTCAAATATCAGATACAGAAAATGTCAAAATTGTACTTGCAGGCTTACCTCTAGAATTCGATGTCGTTCTTACCTTAGCTTCGTTCTCATCGGAGCTTTTACCATTTCAACGTCTTGTGAATGTGCTACTCGAGTATGAAAGCTGCCAGGAGCGTGCGATCTAAGATGTACCTCTTCTTGCTAAAATTTTAGAAACTAGTTCATCGTCGAATCTAGCAGGTGGTCTATCTTGGATTCCAGTGGAATCTGTCTGTGGTGGTCGAGTTTTGTTTGGAGGGCACGGGCGAGGGTTTCGGTCCCATGTAAAGTGTCAAATCTGTGGAAGGTTCAACCATCGTGCCCAACGGTGCTTTTTCTATTATAATCATGGTTATGAAAGGTCATCAGTGGTTCGAGCTGCAAATTTGGTTGATCATCGTGGTGCTGGTGAGTCACTCCCGTCATCGTTCTCTGGTCTGGCTCTTGGCTCAGTCTTGGTTGAGCAGCAGGGCACTGGTTTGGGAGAACTATTTTGGCCAAATACTGCACCACTCATTTCTCACCATTTTCGGGGTTCTAATCCGTTTTTACAGGAAGCTGCTGATGTGTATTATGGGCCATCTATTGGGTAACAGTTTCAATTTAGAGTCAGGCCTGCATCACATCCTGTACATGCGCCTGCTACTGTTGGGATTTATAGGCCAAATAGGCCTGGTCAGCATTATAGGTCTGCTTGTGATAGGCTGGTTAGGCCTGGCATTTGTCGTGAGCATTTTATGCCTGATCCAAGCTGTGAGTTTGAGCGTGTGTTTCCTTCAATTGGGCCACTCATTCCTTCTCGGTCGAATGGGACTGTTTCGAACTGTGTGGAATTTGGTGATTATCTTAGCCATGGTCGTGAACTTGGGGCATCGGGTGATGGTATTGGTAATGTGTCTGGGCCATCTATTCATTGGCGAACAAAACCTGTAACAGCCCATTTTTGGGTCAAATCAGAACAGTTATTTTGGGACCACAAACCTAAAGTTAAAATATTAATTTTGTTATTATTTTAATGTTTACAGCATGTTAGTAGAGTCATATGAAAATTTTGTAAAGAAATTTTATCGTTTGCATGCTCAATTTGATAAAAAAGACTAAATCGCGTAAAGTGCAAAAGTTGAGTTCTAATAGTTAAAAGTATTAAATAACTATAAAACCTTAAAGTAAGAGTCCTTATATGGTAATTAGACCACTAATTGAGATAGTGGTGTGTAATGGCTTGGCATTTGTGTAATTGGTGATGTTTTTAAAGGTTATTTAAGTAATTTTTAAAATAATGATAAAAAATGAAATAAAACAAGTCTTCGTCTTTTATTCATCATCATCAACCGAAATTAAAAGAGAAAAAGGAAGCCATTGTTGAGCTAGGTTCAGCCAACCCTATTTTGTCAATAGGTAAGTGATTTTTGTCCGTTTTTGATAATTTCTATGTTTTTGTGATCGTTGCAACTAGTACTAGCTAGCCTGTACCTTCACTTTTGAAACTGTTATAGATTTCAAATGATGCCATTGTTGAATTCTTGGTTGTTTAAGTGTTTAATGATAGATTATGAAGGTTTAATGTTAGATATACAAGTTTTGTAAAGTGATTTTTGACAAAAATGTCAAAAAGAGATTAAATTGATAAAATGTGAAATGTGGTGGTAAAAAGTGTGAATTAATTAAAAATATGGGCTGCTAGTAACATGTATTGAATTCGGCCAAGCATGGGTTTAATGAAATTATGTGTATTTTGTGTTGTTTTGAAATAGGGACTAAATTGTAAAAATGTGAAAGTTTAGGGGAAAATGTGTAAAATATCCCTAATGTGTGTTTTGGACTAAATTGATTAAATAAGTTGATTTTGATAATATATAGATTAAGATAAGTCAAGATTAGGATTAGATCAGGGAAAAAGAAAAGCGGACAAATAGTTAATAATTTCCATTAAAGCAACTTGAGGTAAGTTCGTATAATTAGAATCAAATTTTCATTTAATTGCAATTGTATGAAATGAATATGTATATATATTTGTGAGTTGAATGGTTGAAATAAACGATATTGAATTGCTTAATTTAAAATGTATTGAATAATACCGAGCCCCGTTTGAACTATAAAAAATCGTAGGATAAGAGTGATATGTCACTAGGGTTACCGTTTTGGTCGAGCTCCTACATTTGTTGCGGATTCACCACAGCTCGTATGAGTTTACCGATATATTAGCTCTTAGGAGCTTACTGTTTCAGCTCGATAGAGCTTACCATTCTTCAGCTCGGAATAAGCTTATCGATCATGGCTCAAAAGAGTATTGTAATGAATTGATGGATTACCGATTAATGCACATAGTGTGTATCACCTGAGTATCCTTCGATGTTTCATTATGTCCAACGGGCATTATACTATTCCGATTATATGATTGAGAATGAAATGGAATATGATCTATATGAATTGTATAGATGGAATATGATATGTGTTATGAGAACGTATGGAACTGGAAACGAGATTTTATGAAATGTATGAAAGAAGTTATGAAAGAATAAAATTTGCAATAAAACAGTTTTGGATAGCATCAATTATATAACTTTGAAAATCACTAAAAATTGTGGGAATTGCATTAGAGGTTGAATAAGACATGAAATTAAAGCTTATTGAGTCTAGTTTCACATAGAAGAAACGGTGTGTAAGCAAAAGAGTCTCGTATTATGAGATATTTGAATTTTTGTTAGATAAGGTCAGAATGATTTCGGAATCCCCTGTTCTGACTTTGGAAAATCATTAAAAATTGTATAAAAAGAATTATGGGTTAGAATTTATATGATTAAAATTCTTAATGATTCTATTTTCAAGAGAAACAAACAGGAATATCATCCGAATCCTGTACTAAGAGATAATTAATTTTTAGAGAATAAGGGTTGGGACTGTCAGACAGCAGAATAGGGACGACTTTGAAGAATTAACTTTGCTTATTGGCTAAACCAAAAATTCTAAAAATTTTATGGTAATAAGATATGTGAGTTTAGTTTCGGGAAAATCAAACGGATCTTAATTTGGAGTTTCGTAGCTCAAGATATAAATAATTTAATGAGTATGAATCGAGTTGACAACTTGAAGTGAACATGAGCAAATAGTGGAACTATGTGAAATTTTGATTATATTATCTTAAGAACATGTTGTAAGGATTGGTAAAAGTATTTAACAGATTGCTTATTAGTTACATATCAACTTACTAAGCTTTAATGCTTACTTAGTTTATTTCTTCGTGTTTTATAGAGGTTCGTTAGCTTGCTCGATTCAGACGACGTTAGAGATAAGCATCACACTATCCAGTCGATTTCTCGGTACTTTTGAACTCATGGAGGTTGTGTAAATATGGCATGTATAGGCTAGTTTCAGTATGGTTCATTTTGATCTGTGTATATATATAGCCATGCGAAAATGGCTTGATAATGATATATAGCTCATTTTGGAAGTATGTATATGGTATATCTTGTGTGGTGGATGGTCATATAATTTGGTTTGAGTAATAAGGTAAATGATGGATGTATTCTTTTATGTTCCTATAGGTTATATGATGAATATATATTGATTGTATATTGGTTATTTAGGTACAATTCTATATGGCGAATAATGACTATGTTTTAGGTTTGTTTCGTTGGTTATATATATAGTTATAAATGACATGTTGATGTTTGTATTAGGTTATGAAATATTATGTTTAGCTTAATATTGAATGGCGCAATTGGTATGAATTTTAAGGCTAATTTGCTAGCCGAATAAAAAATGAATTGGTTGTGAATATGTAATTTTGGCATTTGTGTTTAGTATTGATAGTTGCTAATTTGGTGAGATTAACATGCGAAATTGGTATGTTCTGTTTAGGCTAAATGTAATTAAAAATGGTTGCATGATTATGTTACGAATTGAGTATATATTAAATTAGTTTTGGTTGCTTATTTGAATGAGATAAATGGTATCGAAATGTGATGTTGAAATGGTATTATATGTGTCAAGGTCATTGATGTTTAAATGTTGCAAATGTATGACCGAATGCCTTGTGATGAGTTAAATTAATTATGTTTATTTAGCTGTAGTTTTAGAGTGTTTAATAGCGGTATGCTCATTTTAAGTATGTTATGAGAGTATTTTATGAAATTAATTACAATGTGATAATTGTTGATAAATGTATGTATTGAACCGTGTTATGATTTGTAGTTCCTCGTAACCCTTTTTCAGCGACGGATACGGGTTAGGGGTGTTATGATCTGCATTGGGCTTCATTGTCTCCCTGATTTGCATGCATCTGATGTTTCTGACTCCACCGCGTCTCATATAAATGTCACTAAATTCGATTCAAACTATTATGGCACTGAATCGTATATTCATGTGCCCGTTGGAACTGCATCTTGGTATCTGGATTCAGGGGCTACTTATCATGTTTGTCGAGATGTCTCTGCTTTGCATGGCTCCACACCTTACTCAGGTACATCTTCTCTTTTAATGGGTAACGTGACTCTACCCAAGATCTTATATATTGGTCATTCAATTTTACCTACTCAGTCTAAATTGCTTCGTTTATCCAATGTTTTATGTGTCCCGAATATACAAAAGAATCTTCTGTCTGTGTCTCAGTTTGCTACTGACAATAATGTAGTTTTTGAATTTCATCCGACATATTGTGTTTTTAAAGACATCGTGACTCGAGAAATTTTATTGAGGGGCCACATTCATGATGGGCTCTATCATTTTTCTCTGCCAGTTGCATCTGCTCAATCTGTTGAAGCATCTTCTACTATTGGACTCCAGAATAAATATGACAAGGATGGTGTTTTCACTTTATGGCACAAACGTCTTGGTCATCCATCTGCTTCTGTAATTAAATCCATTTTAGATAAATGTAATATTGTGTTTGTTAAAGGTTCCTTTGACAATATTTGTATTACATGTCAAAAAGGAAAGTCTCATAAATTGTCTTTTCTCCCTTCTACTACTGAATATAGTGATCCATTTGCCTTGGTTATTTTTGATCTGTGGGGCCTGCATCGATTGCATATGGTCGCAATTGGTATTATGTGTCTTTTATTGATATGTGCATTCGATTTACGTGGATTTATCTTATTCGAAAAAAGTTTCAAGCAGTAGAGTGCTTTGTTCAATTTCAGCAGTTAGTCAAAACTTAGTTCGAGAAAGATATCAAACAATTTCAGAGTGATTGGGGCGGAGAATTTCATGCTTTCATGTTAGTTTTAGCAACTCAAGGGATACTTCATCGGTTGTCTTGTCCACATACGTCTGAACAGAATGGAGTGGTCGAACACAAACATCGGCATATTGTAGACATGGGCATCACGCTTTTAGCTCAAGCAAATCTTTCTATATAATATTGGAGTTATGCATTTTGTTGTGCTGTTCATATTATCAATCATCTTTCTACCTCGGTTCCAAATGGACAATCTCCATATAAGGCTCTTTATGGTCGAGATCCCACGTATGGTCATTTACGAGTATTTGGGAGTTGTTTTCCATATCTACGTCTATTTTTGCGACATAAGTTAGATTTTTGTTCTCAACCTTGTACGTTCTTGGGATATAATTCTCAACACAAAGGTTACCAATGTCTTTTGCCGGATGGTAAGGTCATTGTTTCTCGACATGTTGTGTTTGATGAGCAACAGTTTTTATCTCCTTCGACTTTCACAACGGGTGCTATGGCTTCGTCTAGTTTTATGTCAACTTTTATTCCTCTTGTTAAGAAGATCTCTTGTCAACCCGTGGAGTGTTCGCCCATTCTACCACCTGTAACATCTTCCACTCCTGGTTTTTGTCCTTCTTCTTCTTTGGGTCTAGGTCCACCGGATGAGATCATTTCTGATCAAGAGCCACATAGTCCTTTATCCTTCTCCAATGGTGATGGCCCACTTAGCACTATAGTGCCTATCACTACTAATTCATCCTCTCCTCAACCGTCGTCTATGCTGCCTCTACTAAATACTCATTTGATTGTTACTTAGTCTAAGGCTGGCATCTTTAAGCCTAAGGCATTATCTGTTGAGGCTGTTGAACCTCGCACAATCGAAGAGGCGTTTTCTACCACATAATAGCGTGCTGCAGCTCAAGCTAAATATGATGCACTTATTAATAATTCCACCTCGGATCTTGTTTTATTACCACATGATCGCAAGGTAATCGGCTGTAAATGACTTTTCAAAGTTAAGAGAAATCCTAATGGCACTATTGCTTATCGAAAGGCTCGGTTAGTTACAAAATGGTGTTCTCAGGTACCTGGGTATGATTTCAAGGAAACATTTAGTCCTGTAGTCAAACCTGCTACTATTTGTGTCATTCTGTCTATTACTGTGTCAAGAGGTTAACAACTCTGTCAAGTTGATGTGAATAATACGTTCTTGAATGGTGACCTTACTAATGAGGTGTTCATTCATCAACCTCCGGGATATGTTCAGTATGATTCGAACGGAAAACCTCTAGTCTGTCATCTGAAGAAAGCTTTAAATGGGCTTCGTCAGGCTCTGCGTGCTTGGTTTGATAAATTGAAGCATTTTTTTCTTTCTGTTGGCTTTGTTCTATCCAAATTTGATGCATCTCTATTTTTTAAAGTTACAACTGACTCCACTCTTTATGTGCTTGTGTATGTGGATGACATTATCATTACTGGCAATTTACCTTCCTCCATAAATAGTTTTGTTCAGCAGTTGAATGATGAGTTCTCACTTAAAGATATAGGTGATATTCACTACTTTCTAGGAATTGAGGTTGCTCAGTCTTCCACAGGATGTCTTCATTTGTGTCAAAAAAGGTATATTCACGATCTACTTGATTGGAGTTCTCTGTCTCGTGCAAAGAGTGTTCATACTCCAATGGTTAGTTCATCTAATCTATCCAAGGATGACGGAGATCGTCTTGGTGATCCTACTGAATACAGAATTCTTGCCGGTGCTTCACAATATGTGGTTCTGACTTGTCCTGATATTGCCTATGCGGTAAATCATATCTGTCAATTCATGCATGCACCTACTACTGTTTATTTGGTTGTCTTGAAACGAATCCTGCGATATTTGTGTGGTACAATTGATTATGGGATTGTTTTTCGTCCGTCTTTCAGGCTATCTTTAGTTGGTTTTGCAGATGCTAACTGGGGACTGGATTTTGATGATCATCATTCTACGATAGGCTACTGTGTGTATTTTGGTGACGCACCTGTCTCCTAGAGCTCCAAGAAACAATCAACAGTTTTACATTCTATGGCTGAGGCTGAATATCGAAGTCTCGCTACCGCAACTAGTGATGTTACTTAGTTAGTCTCGTTACTAAAGGAGTTACATCTTCAAAGTGAAGATTCACCTACCATTTGGTGTGATAATTCAAGTGCAGTGTTAACATATAAGGTAAAATGCTAATCTTACTAAACACTAAAGTGAAAATGTATTAAGTGTTGAAAAGTCTTCTGTATTTAGAATTGTATGTTTCTCTGTACATCATAACAGTAGTATTTATAGAACAAATGAGTAATTGTTGCTACTAACAAACTCAACTACTTTGAATAACAGACTAACAGCTAATAGTTTAGCTTAACAACAGATTTGGCTACCCAGCCCTTATCTATACTCTTAACACTGAGGTACCGGTTTGTCACCATGCAGTTTGATTGGTCTTGGATTTGGGGTTCCATTTAGTCATTTTCAAGGACGATTCTTTGACGGTGATTCAAAAGCTCCTCTCTCCTCTGATGAATACATCAGTTTTGGGGCCTTACATCAGTGACATTGCTACCATGATGGTGTACCTTCGTGCCTCTCGCTTTGCGCATGTACCTCGCATCGTAAATCGGGTGGCCCATCAATTAGCATCAGTGGGGTTACGGGATGAGGGTTCTATTTACAGAGTGGGTGTGGAGCCTACCTTTCTTTCTACGACGGTGGCCTTTGATAGGGTTGTCTCAGGATCAGGTGTCTGTGGCAGTTGAAACATCTTTACCGACTTCCGGTTTCGGGGGGTTTTGGCTAATAGTGGGAGCTTACTATTTTCGTGGTTCGCATGACTAGGGGAGCATAGACTCTCTCTGCTGGAACGCGAGCTTCGATTTGCATGTTTCCTCTTTTCTTGGATTTGGTAGCTGCTTCACTGTGTTTTGTGATTGTCAGTTTCCCTAATTTGTCTTGTTCACGGTGACGTCCTTTCAGCATTTGGCTTCTTTCTCTATAGGGTTTGATTGACAACTCACTAGGGTTTCTTTTGTTGATTTTGGTTCACTTCGAGAGCTGTTTTCTAGGCTTATTTTTTGGGGCTTTGGTTTCTTTGTTGGATTGTTTTTCTTTGATTTGGATTGATTTATGTTTCGTTTTGTTTTTTCATCAATAAAGCCCAGTTTCTTTTCAAAAAAATTTATTATATATTTATATATTTATTAATTTATTTATATAAATAAAGGAGTTATTAGTTACAAATATTTTCAACATAATGACATATATAAAATATATATTTTTATTATATAATTACATATTTATTATTTTATTTATATATATAAAAGAGTTATTAGTTAAAAGATGAATTAAAAGTAAAATAAAATAAAATAAAATAAAGCTTGAAACAACATGAAAGAACAAAATACAAATATGCTTAGAAGAGGAATTAGACTTGGAACTCAAAGATGAAATCACTATTATTTGACCATCTAACTAGAGGAGCTAATTTGCCTAATTAAGCAGAGAATAAGTTCTGAAAATAAAAGTATAGAGACTAAATTGCAAATGTATAAAGTGTATAAGGATTTAGAGTATATCTTAACCTTTAACTTTTCATTCTATAATTTAACACAAATAAACAATTAATTCAATACAAATTATCAAACCATACTAATTTTTTATTAAAAGAGTGAAAGAAGTTTATTGGTTATGTAAATTAAAAACTTAAAATAAATCCAAATCTTAAAATTTCTAACTAAATGAGTTAATCTTAATTTATTTAATTCTTATATAAACTTTTGCTAAAATTATGTATGCCAAGGGTTGTTGCTTCACTAAATTAAATATTGCCTTGTTGATAATAAAAGGGCAAAACTGGAATTTAAATGATCACCCTACGGTCTATATAAGGAAGCTGGGTTTGCCAGGCTGCTCTCATTCTTTCATAATTGTATTGCATCATTTCTTCACTGATTATAAAGGAGAGGTTTTTCTCATCACATATATGAATAGAAAAAAAAACCAGTGTGATTAAGAGATTCTCACAGTACAACAGTGCTCTCAAGTTTTTCAGGTAAGTAGTACTCTCTTTTTCTCTTTCATTTTTCTTCTCGTTTTTCTCTTAAGTAAAGTTTTCTGTTTGGTTACTAAGAAAATCATCAGTAACAATATCGGGAAAGAAAAAGCAAACATATCGTCTTCTTAAAGAGTTAAAAGATAGTATGGTTTCATATCTATTATGAGACTGAAACGGATCATTCATGTTTTCATAATAGTTGAGATTCTACGCTTGTTTGAGTGGTTGAGATCGAAAATTTGTGGCGAGTTTGAGGGAATGGATGGAACTAGGACTCAAAATTTTGAATTACAGATCTTGCTTTCAGATCATTGCTTTAGGGAAACACATTCATAGCAAATGCAGGCAATTGGCTTAGGACATTTGCGGAAAACTCAAAATATTTTGATTTAACGTCAACTACGTTGAAAAAGTATGTAAATTGCTTCGAAAAGACCCTAATGCCCCCAAACATGTGCCTAGTTTTAATGATTCTCATTCACTACTAGATGATACTAATATAAATATTTTTTTATGAATTAATATCATTTTATTTATACAATTAGTATTTGATATATTGATAGTGTATTTCTTATTTACCATATTAAAATTTTGTCATATGTATTGTTTAACAATCTCATCGTGATAGATTCTAATCATATCTGCTGTTTTTTTAAACAATGCTTAGAATTACCCATAGTCCCTCACAGCCCATAAATGAGAGGATAATGCACTTCACCGTACTTAAATACTAGGTCCTCCTACATTGGCAACAATGCACATGCCAATTAAGCTAAGACTGTCGTTTTTTTAATTTATGTAGATTACTATTATTCATATATTTTTGTAAATTTCCTTATATTTTCATTAGTATATCTGAAATGGATTACCGTAATTAATATCAACAATTTGGTAATTAAGAAAATATCTACAATTTTTCCAAAGATGGAAATAAGCTTTTAAATTTATGAATTTTAAACTTTTAGATTTTTACATTTATTATTATAATTAATATAGTTCAATGCATGGGGAACTAAGAAAATCACCGTTACACATCATGGATGCATGTATTTTAGTTTGTTTTTTCTTTAAAGATAAACACAAGATTAAAATATATTTAGATTTAAATTTAAATAAAATTTATAGCTAGACTTAAACATAGATAATATGAGAGACAAGTTGAAATTGAACGCTTAAAATCCGAAAACTTCAATATTTTAAAACTTAATGTAACTTTCTAATTTATTTTTACCAAGTTATATTATTAGTCAATTTATCTTACTGTTTGTTATCCCACAATCTTGACACGTTTCGTATATTTTATTATTTAATAATAAATGTAGCAGGCTCTAATTTACTAAATATTTAGTGTATACCCTTTTAGAAGAACTTTACAGAAACTGGAGATTCTTTATCTTTATTTTATTTTATTTTTCTTGAACTCCGCTTTTTCTGTGATTTGAGCTTGATATTTTTCGAAGGTGATAACTTGAGATTCCTCAAGTATAATTAGTTTAAGATTTAGATGATAATTTCGATTTAAATGGCAATATTGATGTTACTAGTTTAATCTTTCTTTCCTGAATTAATTGTTTTCCGTTGTATATACAGTAATCAGGTGGACTGAATTTTATCAATAGCAGATTCGTTAGCGTTATCGGTACTGGTAGTGGTGCAATATGGCTACGAATACTTCAAGTTCAAGCCATTGTCCTTCTCCAATGAAAGCCACATCGAATGGGGTGTTCCAGGGTGATAACCCTTTGGATTTTGCACTCCCTCTCGCCATCCTTCAGATATGCCTTGTGGTTGCACTCACTCGTATTCTTGCTTTTCTTCTTAGGCCTCTACGGCAGCCTCGTGTCATCGCCGAGATTGTCGTAAGTTCCTCTCTTCAGGATTTTTTTATTAACAATAGGGGCAGAATTAACGGCTTGGAATCTTTTTCGTAGGGTGGAATATTACTTGGTCCATCAGTTCTTGGTAGAAACGAAAAGTATCTGAATGCAATCTTCCCAGCTAAGAGCCATACAGTGTTGGATACTTTAGCCAACCTTGGTCTCCTTTTCTTTCTATTTCTCGTCGGTCTTGAGTTGGATCCGAAATCAATTCGCCGCACAGGAAAGAAAGCTCTTTCTATAGCAGTTGCAGGGATTAGCCTACCTTTTATGATAGGAATAGGAACATCATACGCCCTTCGCGCAACTATCTCAAAGGGTGTCGATGAAGCTCCGTTTCTCGTCTTCATGGGGGTTGCTCTATCCATCACTGCCTTTCCTGTCTTAGCCCGTATTTTGGCTGAACTGAAGCTTTTAACCACTGATATAGGCCGAATGGCAATGTCAGCAGCTGCAGTAAATGATGTGGCTGCATGGATTTTACTAGCTCTTGCCATTGCCTTATCAGGAACCGGAAATTCTCCTCTTGTATCATTGTGGGTTTTCTTGTGTGGTACTGGTTTTGTCGTTGGATGTACATTCATTGTCCCTCCTATATTCAAATGGATGGTTCAACGTTGCCCTGAGGGTGAACCAGTGAATGAATTGTATGTATGTGCAACTTTGACAGCAGTTTTGGCAGCAGGCTTTGTTACTGACCTTATTGGAATCCATGCCTTGTTTGGTGCCTTTGTAATTGGAGTTCTTGTCCCCAAAGAAGGTCCATTTGCTGGTGCCTTAGTGGAAAAAGTTGAAGACCTCGTTTCCGGCCTCTTTCTCCCTCTATATTTTGTGTCAAGTGGATTGAAAACAAATATTGCCACAATTCAAGGGGCTCAGTCTTGGGGCCTCCTTGTTCTAGTCATCATTACCGCATGTTTCGGAAAGATAGCCGGCACTGTCTCCGTTTCCCTTCTATGCAAGGTGCCTTTCAGTGAGGCTTTAGCCCTCGGGTTCCTTATGAATACAAAAGGCTTGGTGGAGCTCATCGTTCTCAACATCGGTAAAGACAGAAAGGTGAAACTTGATTACTCATTTGAGATTGGATTGGCCTCTATATTCATTTCCTTATATATGTATAAGCTCAGTTAATCAATGTTTTAAAATTGATATTTTGCAGGTTTTAAACGATCAAACATTTGCAATCATGGTTTTGATGGCCATCTTTACAACTTTTATAACTACTCCCCTTGTGATGGCGGTATATAAGCCAGCTAAAAGACAGGGTAAAGGAGACTACAAACACAAGACAATTGAAAGGAAAGAGAGCAATTTTCAGCTTCGTATATTGGCCTGCTTCCACAGTTATAGAAACATTCCCACTATGATTAATCTCATTGAGGCTTCACGTGGTACTGAGAAAAAGGAAGGACTATGTGTTTATGCATTGCATCTCATGGAGCTCTCAGAAAGGCCATCCGCCATGCTTATGGTCCATAAGGCAAGAAAGAATGGGTTACCGTTTTGGAATAAAGTGAAACAATCTGGTGGTGATCAAATTGTGGTTGCTTTCGAGACTTTCAGGCAACTAAGCCGAGTGGTGGTCCGCCCGATGACTGCGATCTCATCCATTTCTAGCTTGCATGAGGATATCTGTGAAAGTGCGGAAAGAAAAAGGGCAGCCATGATAATTCTTCCCTTCCATAAGCACCAGAGGGTAGACGGAACATTCGAGACAACCCGAACTGACTACCAATTGGTCAACAAGCGAGTTCTTGAACAAGCACCATGCTCGGTTGGCATTTTAGTTGATCGTGGTCTAGGTGGAACGACGCATATATCAGCTAGCAACGTCGATTCCATCATAACAGTCTTGTTCTTCGGTGGACACGACGATCGCGAAGCACTCGCTTATGGCACACGTATGGCCGAGCACCCGGGCGTCAGTCTAACCGTTGTTCGCTTCGTACCAGGCCCCGAAGTTTCGGGTGAGATCGTTACAGCTGATATAAACACAAGTGACGATCGAGTCCTGATGGAATTCAAGAACAAAGCCTCAAATGAAAACTCAATAAGTTACGAAGAAAGAGTAGTAAGAAACTCCAGGGAAACCATTGAAGCGATTCGAGAATTCAGCCGATGCAACCTTTTCGTGGTGGGCCAAATGCCTGAAAATCATGTCACTGCGACAGCCAAACTAAATGCTGCCAAGACCGAGTGCCTTGAATTAGGGGCAATAGGCAGCCTATTGACTTCCCCAGAATTCTCAACATCAGCATCTGTTTTGGTAGTGCAACAATATAGAACCACAAAGAAATCACCTCCTCCATCACTGTCTTCCACAAAGGTAGCTGAGATTCCAGAAGGGGATGTAGAAAGTCCATGAACCGTTGACTAAACGTTGCTTTGTACATATTGTTCGAAGTACAACATCATGATGAGGATGATCTCATTCCAACCATGATCATGAAAATTAAATTGAATAATAAATTGCTTTTTTACTTTATGTTGGGAATATAAACTATGCCAATATCGTTGAATAAACATCTTGTTAGAATGTGTGCAACTTTTCATTTAAATAATTTTTTATTATTCATTAATGACTTCATTCGGTCAACTGTTATGCAAGTGAAGACACAATTTTGTAGCTTATATATATGGCTTTTAAGATCGTCGGAGTCATATTTCATTTATTACTTCTGATATTTTATGAAACTTATGGATTTAATTCCTATATATTAATGAAAATATTTTTGTATTTATATTTTTAAATATTAAATTTTAGCCTTTTGAAAATTATTAAATTTATTAAGTTTTGTTATTCTCACATATTACTCACTAAAATCTAATTAATGGATTAATAAATAACATTTGTGCCAAAATAGAAATTTTGAAATTCAAACAACTATACATATAGTGCAAGACTAATAATTGAATTTAACTAAACTGATTTAACAACTAATATTTGGGTTAGGATTAAAATTTAAAATTTCAAAAATTATAAGGATTAAATTGATCAAATTAAAGTAGAAAAACTAGTAGCAAAATTTAACCCTTTTTATTTGGGTGGGTAGCTGTAGGGATGGTAATGGAGTAGCGCGAGGATAGATATTGCTAAGTCTATTGCCACTCCACAATTGTCACGTCTTGCTTTACCACTCGTCCTGCTTCACTATGGATGTATAATCTTGAAAACCACTATTACCTCCATAAATGTTGGATGCATCCATATCTACCCACCCCACTCCATTTCAATTTAATTTTTGCTACTTATATATAATATTTTCAATATTTTTAAGTCAGGTGAATATTTAAACATAATTCTTCAATAAATATTTAAACATAAGATAATATGATTTTTTTTTCTATAGGCATAATGACAAAATTAGCCCCAATGTTGGGTGTTGGATCACTTTGGCCCTTAAGGGTTTTTTTGAAGTACTTTTATACGTTTTTTGGTCAAATTGGTCATTTTTTAACGATCCTGCTGACGTGGCCATTAAGGGACTAACGACGCTGACGTGGAAATTTTTTCCACCTAGGTATCACACGTATGTTGATGCTAACGTGGAATATAAGACAAAATAATGCCATGTCAGCAAATGAATTTAAAATTAAAAAATAATTAAAATTTAAAAAATATTTAGATAATTTTTGGGGTTTACCCACAATTAAAACAATTAAAAAAATTAAAACAAGTTAAACGCTAACTAGAAAAGAGAAGTTGGATCGATCACAAGAAAAAAACTAAACCCTAACTTTTGAATCAGTTAATCAAAACAAAATATTAGAACCCTAACTCGAGAAAGGAAAAAATTGGGGTATGTTTTTATAATTTTCATTTTTAAACTATTATATATGTTATTTCGGTTAATTTTTAGGGTTCTTGAGTTTAGGGATTTTGGTTTAGGTTTCAAAATTTTGGGGATTTTCAAGGGTTTTTAGGTTATGGGATTGTTGATTTTAGGGAATTTCGAGTTTAGGGTTCATTTATAACGTGTTTTCTCTTGGCTCTTTTGCAGTGAAGATTGGTGAAGATTCATGCTCCAAATCATATAGAAGAAAAGGTGCAAACAAACAAACAGTTCTTTATTTTAATGATTTGTTTTGTATAATTATTTCTTTTTGTATTTGTTGGGATTTGCTTTTGTTTTTTACTTTACTGCAACTTTTTCATGTATTTGGAGTTAAATAAATCTGTCTAAAGGAATATTCTCCTTGAGCTAATATGTTTAATATGAAAAATTAGAACATCTTTGAAGTGAGAGAGAGGGAGAAGAAAAAGCAATAAAAAATTGAAGTTTGAAAATATTTGCCAAATTTTGAATTCCATCATTTTGCTTTGTGTTGCTGGTTGAAATTGTCATGGAATGTAAAAGTAATATCACTAAAAATAATTTTATTTATTAATTGAAAAGATTCTGGGAATTTAAATTGAGCTTAAATTATAGGTCTTTCCATGTTTAGGTAGTGCGGCCTGAGCTTGGTGCATAAAGGCAGTTTTGTCTACACTCTCGGTAGAACTTTAAGGATAGATCCACTGGGGAATGGCCTAATGTCCTGGGAAAATTTAAATAAATGAAAACCTAGTATTGTAGTAGTTTCTTTATTTGTTCAAATATTATCTGTCTTTCCATGCTTTTTAATTATAATTAACTGACAATTGAAGGAGTTGAATTATTTTTTTTTTCTAAAATTTAGTTATTATAATGGTATATAATTGAATGGCTTAGCCATGTAAAAGGTTCTCAATAATTTTAATAATTTAAGAAACTATATTATATCGTGTTCTTTTTTCCTATTATTACTACAAATTTGGAGAGGTACTTAATTGAAGAGTATTTGAGCCTTCACAATTGTTGTCAATTTATACTCACTTAACCAATATAACTACAATTTTATTAAGCCAATAAAAAAGACTACTACTTCTTATTTGGTTTAAGAATATTTTTTTATGTTTAGTACATAATTTGTATTTTTTTAATTTAAACTGAATTCTATAAATGTTTTTCTGTCTGCTTTGCCAAACTAGAGATCCCATCTTTTGCAGGTTCAACATTTGCAATGTTAACGCGTAGTTTCATTGAGTTCTGCATCCTTGGTACAGATAATTTTCCAAGGACTTTGCTAATGTATTTGGAAAATATGTCTTATTCCTTTACCAATTATTTATCTACCATCCTCTGTAACTCTAAGTTCAAGAGCACTGTTATAAACCATAACCTCCAGTATATAGCCTTCAACATGTCTTTTTTGAAGAAGAAGCTTTATGTTTAATATGTCTGTTGGTTGTTGTTTCTGTTTGCTGTTGTTGATAACTTTGGTGGGGGCAATAATTTTAGATTTTTCACTGCACGAGGAATGGAAGTGGTCCTTCCATGTTTTATTGATGTGTTGTTATGACATATATATAATTATTAAATCATTTAACTTTATATAAATTTTTTATGATTTATATTATTTAATAATTTGTTTGTATATATCTTTTTTGACTGCACATTGTTTGTTATTATGTTTATGTTTTTTTATTCTTTAAACTACTGATGTCTATAGAGGAGGAATACTACATCAACTTGCGTGTTGGGGGTAAATTTATATGTGATCCCCATGTTAGGTATTTAGGTGGTGAGATGGTAAGTCTTAAAAAGGATCCAGATACTCTATCATATTTTGAGTTGTGTAAAATAGTTAAAGATGGGTTAGGGTTTAATAATGTGCAACTAATTTATTTCCATGTACTTAGCAGTAGGACTTTGCAGGACAACCTTAGGGTTGTGTGGAATGACAGTAGCATTATTGACATGATAAACTACTGGGTTAAGCTTAAGGAGATAAACTTATATGTAGAGCATGAAATTGACACTGTTGTTTTTGTCGATAATGAATCAATGTTAGTTGTAGCATGTTTGCAATTTGGTGGTGATGGTAATGAATATGGTGAGGGTGGTAAGGTTGTAGTCAGTAAATGTGATGAGGGTGAGGGTGAGGGTGAGGGTGAAGAAGAGGGTGGTGAGGTTGTTGGCAGTAAAGGTGGCGAGAGTGATGGAGGTGGTGAGGAGAGGGATAGGGATGAAAGTGACAGTGATTCAGAGGATGAGAATACTTATTTGATGAAGGTTATGTACTTATCAGATGGTGATAATGATGATGAGCTTCAAGAATCTAGGCAAAAGGTGAGGGAAATGGAGGGGAAAACTAGTGGGAAAGGTAAGAAAACAATACTTAATGAGACTGAAAGTGAAAGCTTTGGAGATGAGACTGAAAGTGAAAACTTTGGAGAGAAGTTTAAGGCTGAGGTCCCTGAAGAAGTCGATGGTGAAGGACTAAATGATAGTGTTCGTAAGGAAGAAGATGGAAATAAGACTGAATATTTTGATAGTGACAATCATGGGAGCATACTTGGGTCAAAAGATGATGACAATACTAATATTTGTAGAAGAAGAAGTAGGTTCCCTACATACAATCCAAACTTAGCAAGTCCACACTTTTGTATTGGATGTTGTTTAAAGATGGTGAGCAATTCAAATCTACAATTCGTAAGTACTCAATGTGTTGTAGAAGGAAACTTAAGATAATCAGGAATTAACTAAATAGGGTTAGAGTTAAATGCATTGCATCAAAAAAGTGTAAATAGGGAATATTTGCAAGTTACAATAACATGGTCAGATGCATGCAAGTGATGAGCACGAATGTTGTGTTAGTTTTAGAAACAAAATGGTCAATGTAAAAGTTATTGCGAAACATTTTGAAGCTACTATTGGGGACCACCCAAAAATGAAGCTAAGGGAGATACAAAGAAGGGTAGCTTCAAAAATGCATGTCAATGTTAATATGATAAAGTGTAGAAAGGCCAAGAAAATGATGAAGGATAAGTTGGCAGGGAACTTCTTACAGGAATTTGCTATGTTGTGGGATGCTGATGAGTTGAGATTAAAGAATCCTGGAAGTACTATAAAGATTGCAGTGAATAGAGTCACACCTCACTCTCCAACACATTTCAAGAGGTTTTATGTCTGTTTTGAAGCACTGAAAAGAGGTTGGAAAGAAGGGTGCAGACCTGTACTAGGTTTGGACGGTTGCTTTTTAAAAGGTCCATTTAAGGGTATACCATTAGATGTACCTAGTTGCTTGGGCTATTGTTGAGGGGGAATGCATTGATTATTGGGAATGATTTCTTAGTCTATTGACAGCTGACTTAGGAATGAAAGATGGTTTTGGGTATACCATCATCAGTGGCCAACAAAAGGTAAACTATTTATTTTGTATTTATTTATTACTAATCCTATTAATTATTATTGATGATTTACTTATGTTTTGTAAATTAATTTGCAGGGCCTCAAGATAGCCATTAATGACATTCTGCCTAAAGTAGAACATAAAAATTGTGCTAGGCATGTCTTATCAAACTAGTCTGGTAGGAAAAAAGCAAATACATTGGAATTTGCTTTTGGAAAGTTGTGAAGTCTACAACATAGAGAGAGTGGGAACAAAACAAAGAAGACTTGTATAAGCTTGATGAAGGTGTTGCAAAGGAGTTGTTCTCTAAGAATTCAAAAGTTTAGACCAAGGCATTCCAAGGGTTACACTCGGTGTCAGATATTGTAGACAATAACCTCTGTGAAGTATTTAACTCTAGCATCGTGGAGTCTAGATTTAAGAGCATAATAACCATGTTTGTGGAAATTAGAGCTAATATGATGACCAGAATAATGGCTAAGACGGAGCAATGCAATTCATGGAAATATAATTATGGTCCACTAATAAAGAAGAAATTTGATGATAGCAAGAAGGAAGGTGTTGATTGGAAGATGATCTGGAATGGAGGAAGTGGGTGTGAAGTTAAGAAAGACAGAAAATAGTACGTAGTAAATGTAGAACATAAAACCTACAGTTGCCGAAGTTGGCAATTATCTGGGATCCCTTGTCCCCATGCCTGTTGTGCTATATGGCATCTTGAACAAGATCCTGATGACTACTTACATAGGTACTACCACAAGGACAAATATTTCAAAGCATATGAATATGCTTTGCAACCTATAAATGGGTCACATAAATGGACTAAATCTGGTATTGAGCCCGTGCTTCCACCAGTTGAGAAAATAATGCCTGGTAGGCCAAAGAAGAATAGAAAGAAGGCAAAAAATGAACCGAAAAAAGTGAAGCCTAGACAACTCAGTAAGGCTGGTCTAATTATGAGATGCAAGAAATATGGTAGTGAGGGTCACAACAAAAGATCATTCATTCAACCTAACACAATGGGAACTTAGGTATATTGTAAACACTTTTTAATTGTTAATTCCAAAATATTAAAATCTAATTTGGGTTCTGATTTTGTTGCTCTTAGTCTGGTACAAGTACGAGAACTAAAAGCCCAAAAAATAACAACATAATACCTCACATTCAGCTTAATACAACTGGATCACAGGTATATCGTATACACTATTTTAATGTAAATTAAAAAAATATTTTAATCTAATTTAGGGTTCTAATGTTTTTGGTCTTAGTCTGGTATGAGTACACGAACTAGAAGCCAAAAAAAGAACAATAGAACACCATGCATTTAGCTTAACACAACTAGATCACAAATATATCGTAAACACTTTTTTAATGTTAATTCCAAATTATTTAAATCTAATTTGGGGTTGCCAAAAAAAGATGGCATATTGGAACCTATCAGCACACAGGAATCCAATTCAACAAAGAAGATGAAGAAATGAATTGAGATGGTTAACATATTTTGTTTGTTTTTTGAAATGATTTGTTGAAATGGTTGGTTAACATCTTACTGCTATAGGATAATTTTGTTAGCATAACATATTTTGTTTTTTTTAAATGATTTGTTTAAATGGTTGGCTAACATCTTACTGCTATAGGATCATTTTGTTAGTATAACATATTTTGTTTGTTTTTTGAAATGAATTGTTGAAAGACGTATATCAGTACTGCTATAGTATCTTTTTTTAACATGAAATTGGTGAAGCCTCACATATGAAAAGAGTGAACACGAAATTTGCAAGTGTATTAGAATTTTGTTTTGTGGGAGAATATTTTTATACTAATGTCAGCCTTGCTTGCTAGTTTTAGTTAAGTTGTTCAAATACGTGAATCTGGAATCAAAATAAAGCATAATGGAATGAACAAATCCAATAAAAAATATATTATAGAGAGGAGTTTTAATCTAATGGTTTTAATCCAATAAAAATCAAAATGGAACTGCCCAAAACCATCTTAGAAGATTTTGTTTCTGGAAGTTTTAATCTAATTGTTTTCTTCGTGTAACACTATCATCCATATTATGGATAGACTGTTCATCAGACAACTAATGATCCAACAATAATCCACAACATTAAAAAGGTTCCCTTAAGGCTACCAAAGCCTAAAAAAACATTAAAATTGTTTGCAATCCCCAAACATTTAATACATATAAACAGGTCAAATTATACCATTCCTAAATAATGTGACAAATAAGATAAGCAATACACTGCAAATAAACATTTTCTTATTGTAGAGGCCCATTTTTATTCGGCCCAAAAATAACCCAAATAAATAAATAAATAAAAATAGTTCATTAATTAAAAGTCCAATCCATTAATTAAAAGTCCAATTCATTACAAGTCCAAATGCAAAACCCTAAAGCCCAAATTACCTAAGCCCTAAAGTCCAAAACATTAAAAATTTTTAGAAATCCTAGCTCCTCCTAAAGTCTCCAACCACCGCTGTCCTCGCCACGTCAGCAGTCGTGCCATCTGGGGCCTGACACCGCCGCATCGTCCTTGCCACCACCACCTGTAGAAAATAGAGAAATAGAAGTAGAGAGATAGAAAGGAAGAAGACAAAAATAATATGATGTATTTTCGGCTATAAAAAGCCAATGAACAATTTCTAATTTTCTCTCTCTTTTTTACGAAGAAATTTAACAGAGATTACAAATAAAAAAACAAATTACAAAGGTGGTTTTTTAAAACTTCTATTTTGATTCTTATTCTATTTTTTTTCTTTCATAAATAGCATAAAAAGTATAGAAACAAGGTTTAAAAAAAAGCGAAGGTTCATCTTTTTTTTTCTATTTTATTTTGAAAAACATAAAAAATAAAATAAAGATTTGAACTTTACCTGTTTATCACTGCAGAAAGGTCCTCTTCCAATCTGAGAGGGTTTCCGACCCCGTCGGGGTTTGTCGATGGCTTCATCGGAGGAGAGAAACAGAATGGTTCTCTGAGATTTTTACGAATTTTGGTAGTGTTTCGAAGGTATTGAGCCTCAAATCTGGGCTAAGGGGGGCAAAAGGGTTAAAAAGGGGGTCTTTTGGCGATCTTCGGCCACCGAAGGTGACGGTCCCCGTCGCCAATGACCGGTGGCCATGGCGGAGGCCCACTGTCCCATGGTCGATCAAAAAGGGGGAGTTGAAAGAGAGTAGAGAGAGTTTTTTTTAAAGGGTTGCAAATGATTTTTTTAAAATATTTTTTTACTTATATAGCCCCCTCAAAACAACGTCTTTTGGGCTTGGCTACAGACGCCCAAAACGACATCGTTTCAAGCTTGACTCAATTACTCGATCTGGATCCATCCAAGATCCGTGAGTTTTCAAATGGGAGGGTCTAATTGCCTTTTTGGTCCTTCCACTTTTTTGCCCTTATTTAATTTCATCCTATTTTCCTTTTTATTTGTTTTAATTTCACCCCTTTTATTTTATTTTCTCACGATTCGGCCCTTTTACCCACTGTTGACCTAAGGAAATGACATGGGGTTGGGAAAATAACCCTCTAAGTCCTCGTACTTTTCCATTTTATTTTAATTCGATCCTTAATATTCTTCTTTTTTGTTTTTTATGATTTATGCTTTAAATTTTGTTACATATTCAGTTCAGTCCCCAAACTATCGATCCTTTGGGGAATGACGTGTACTGGGTTTGGGTTATTTGACCTTTTGGTTCCTATATTTTATTATTTGTTGTTTAACCATTTTATTTATTGTTTTTATTTATTTATACCTGAAGTTTTGTTACAGTTTTGATTTAGTCCCCTATTCATTTAATTGAGTCCCTATACTTGCTTTTTTAAATTTTTTTCCATCAATTTCTCGATTATTTTATTTTGGTCCTTTATTTTTAATTATTGATATTATTAATATTATTAAGTGATCATCATTCTTAATTAATATAAATTTTGTTAAATTTAGCTCAAAAATTAGTATTTTATGAACGTAATTATATTATTATCATACATTTTATATTATTTCACAATTAGTATCATTATTATATAGTATTATTAATTGAATTTTTTATGTTTTATTGTACTCATTATATTATTGTCATTTTATTTTATTATTTTTGTTGTTATTTTGTTAATAATTTTGCCATCATTGTGCATTGTAAATATTTCTACATATATTCATTCGTTTTTGACACTAGCACATAAAAAATAATTAAAATTGAGGCAATGTTCGTTATTTTTGAAATTCGAAAAATTGTGCCCCTAACTTACGATGTACGATTTTTTTCCTTGAACCAAAATAATCGAACGTCCCTTCTCTTTTTAAAAAAAATTAAAAATATAAGACTTGGGCAATAATTAAAAGGCGAGCGTTCTTATTTTCGAGAATTCGAGATTTTGTGCCCCAACTTACGAGACATGATTTTTCTTCTTGATCGACCCGAAATGAGAATATATCCTCGTTAAAAATTCAATTTAGATAGGTACTTTTTTAATAGCATCAAATAACATTGCCCGAAAGGGATCGCATTTTAAATTCTCTTCGGATTCTCAATTTTTAACGTCAAGACATTAAGTAATCAACTAGGTACCAATTTTGGGCGTTATGAGAGTGTTAATCCTTCCTCATACATAACTGGCTCCCAAACTCATTTCCTGAAGTTTGTAGACCGAAAATCATCATTTTAGTAAAAATAACATTTTATTAAAATGACTAAGTTTTGAGGTGATCCAATCACACCTAATTAAAAAGGATTGGTGGCGACTCCATTTTCATTTTTTAAAATAAAAACTCGATTTCCAAAAAGGTTTTGACACTTATAAAACTCTTTCTCTTTCTTCAGTGATTTATATTTTTGCTTCAAGCTCTTAATCTTTGTATTTAATTCAATGTTATCCACAACATCATAATTCACCTCTTTTGTTTGGTTGTCCTTGCCCACATTTTGCACACTGTCACTTTTAGACATCTCAACATTATTGTTTCTACTACCACTCTCAAACATCTCACCACTTCCACACTTCATTATTTGCTTCCTAAGTCTCGTATTCTCTTTTGAAAGTTTTCTTTCACTATCACATAATTCACATATTACTTCATTCTCCCTATTACACAGCTTATCATCATACCACTTAAAAAATCCGCATCCACCAACCTACATTTCACATAAAAAATTGATTTTTTATTATATAAACTCTACAATTCCCCAATTTAGTCCAGCCGACACAATAATCAAAAAAATAAAAATTACCCATATACAATTTTGTATATGTAGAAAAGCTCAATTACTCTTTTACACATATCATAATTCCATGATAATTTCATCCGTCTTTCTACATACAAAATTGTAAGATGACACAATTTCTACATCCCCAATTCAGATTTACCCAGCACTTCAAAAATACAAGAACAATCATTTTGTTAAAAATGGAAAACCTAACACAATTCATGGAGGCCAATGTTTGAGCTTACATCCTCAACATCTATCCCAAAATGACCAAATGCAGTTCCAATGTCATACTTGTCAACTCTGTAATCTGGTAACGCCATTCAAGAAAAATGAAATATCCACAACTGAGTTCATATACAGTGACTACTCTAATATTCACGAATGGAAAATAAATGTTTCATCAATATCCAATTAAAAAAATTAAAAAAATCCTCAATTTCTTATGAACCCTAAAACAAATTGGCTAAATATGCTTACCCGAATACATTTTACGCATGGGAAAGAAATGTTTCATCAATATCCAATTTAAAAAAATCCAAAAAAAAATCACTCAATTTCTTATGAACCCTAAAACAAATCGGCTAAATATATAGTGACTACCCTAATCCTAATTCTAATGCTATGATGAATTGTAGCACCAATTTAGTCTAGCCGACACAATAATCAAAAAAATAAAAAAATCCTCAATTTCTTATGAACCCTAAAACAAATCAACTAAATATATGCTTACCCGAAAATCTGAGCAACCATAATACCTTCTACCTGGGTTTAAATCGCTCCACAATGTCTCTCTCGGAGCTAAATTGTTACAAAAATATCTTCTTTTCTCTTAATTATAAATGAACTCCCATCGTGATGATGAAACTAGCTTCGAATAAGACAACTTCTCCATTGATGGCTTCCAATCACTTTTTTTCAAACAATATGTTCAATTCTTTTACAAACCCACTAAATTTCAAGCTTCAATTTCTAAAGAATTTCAATGGAGAGGGAAAGGATTTGAGATTTAGGGTTCTTCATTTAGGAGCTACTAATTTCTTTTAATTCTACCCGTGTGTGTTAGTTAGGGGTTTTGATTTTTTTAATTTTAATTATTTTTTAAGTTTAAATTCATTTGCTAACGTGACATTATTTTGTCTTATATGCCACGTTAGTATCCACATACGTGTGGCGCCTAGGTGGAATTTTTTTTTCACGTCAGTGCCGTTAGTCCCTTAACGGCCACATCAATAAGACTGTTAAAAAATAACCAATTTGACCAAAAAACAAAGGTTATGTATGAAAGTGCTCCAAAAAAAACCTTAAGGGCCAAAGTGACCCAACACCCAAACGTTAGGGGCTAATTTTGTCATTATACCTTTCTTATATTATATTTTTACATTTTTACCCTTTTAATAGTTTATATGTATAAGAATAAAATAGTAATTTTATATAGTGGAGCAAGATGAGGCAAGAGAAGTAATTACCATAAACACTTCATACCTACTATCCAAAAGAAAAAAAAAACACCTCGCTCTGTCCCGCATCCACTTTTTAAAAGAAATCCACTCCATTTTGAACGGATTGAATCAGAATCCATCATCCAATTTGGATTTTGCCACCCTTAAAGTCTATTTTTCTATAAAAAAATATAAAATTATAAAATGTCCTTAAAATAACATAAAATATTTTGTAAAGTGTCATTATTCAGTGAAGTGCTTAATATTCATTTGGCTTTTAGGAAAAAAAAGCTATGAAATATTTTATTAAACAAGTTAGATTTTTGTGAGCCTGAAATCCAATCTTTAACTATCGTATTTTCTTTTCAATTCTTCTTAAGCCTAATAATTTTGTAAAAAGAAAAACATTGCAATTTCACCTTAATTAAACTAAAAAACGTTTTCCTAAAATAAAAATATTCAATGGAATGAAGTGTTTTTTAATAAATGAAATGAAGCTTTTAAAGTCTGATTTAAGGTTCATCAATTTAAATTTTACTAACACTTAAACAGCTTGTTTGATGTGGAGATTAATATGGTAAAATGACATGATAAAAATTTTGTTGATTTAGTTAAACACAATACATAAAAAATAATTTTGGTAAAAGAACTTATCGACTAATAAAATTTTCAGAACTAGATTAGTGGTTAAATCGGTTCGGTCATTAGATTAATCGATTTAAATGATTTGATTAAATATATCATTAAAAAATTAAGAATTGATTCAACAATCAGCTCAATCAATTTTTAGCTCAATTCAACCGATCTGTAGCGGTTCTCAACTCAACCAATCCAAAGCCTTTCTTTGGACTGATAACCCAATCGATTCTCGATTCAACAAATCTAATTGGTCTATTCAGTTCAAATAACATTAGTAAATAGTTGTCATAACTAATTTTCAATTCTAATTAAAAATTAGCTTGACGATGTCTTAAAGAATATGTGAATTTTAGGTGTAAGAAAAATAAAATATTTTATTTTAAAACAAAGAGTCGCCACCGATCTTTTTGGCTAGGTGTGATTAGACATCTATAAAATTACCTTTAAAAAAGAAAATTTTGAAAGTTTGTTTAAAAGATAATTTTGGGTCTATGTTAAAATTCAAAGAAAAATGTTTAGATTCGGGATTCGGTTATGCACGAAGAAGGTTTTACCACCAGCGTGACTTTCAAAATCAATACCTTGTTAAATATGTGCTATCAAAAAATTAAAATTAAAATTACAATATCAATATTTATGATCTCCTTATTTATAAATAAATAAGTAGATTTATTAAATGAGTAAACCGATGTCTTTATAGTAAAACTTGATATAAATCAAGTGAATTGCTGAAATACGAGAAGAATATCCTTTCATTAACGATGATCAACAAAACCTCTCTTGTATTTTGGGACGAAAGATTTTACTTTTCATCATAATTTAAAAAGTTTGTTTATTTACTTATTTTTAAAATGTTTGAAAGCAATTTTTATATTTTCAAATATGAATAATGTGAGTCCAACAAAAATGAAATCCAAAATTGAATAGTAAATACACATTTAAAATAAATATCAAAATAAGCATTATAATGCACTAGCCTTGAAAATTGGTTCAAATTTAGACACTGATGTGCCTTGCATGGGAAAGACAGACCACACGTCATATTTCTAATCTAAGGAAAATGACACACAAAGAAATATTATTTTCCTTCTATCATACCAACACTACATTCTCATGAAACCCTACATGTAATTGCATTCATGATAAACATAAACCTTTTAAAGAAGCCAACTAACATAAAAGCCAATAAAAACAAAATTATATGTTTTTTTATCGAAGTTAAATAAATACAAGCCGATCCATTAAGCATATTGTGCACATCAAAATCAAATTATGATATCTTTATTTTCAAATAATATATATGGCACTTTGTGAATTTTTATTACCAAAATATAATATCATCATTAAATAAATTATAAATAATGACTAATACTCCAACCAAACATGGTGACTACATTTATGAAGAAAATCGACTTTTAGAAAAATCATTTCCCATATTTTTCTTTTCGAGTTTTGCAGATTTCATGGCTAATCTTGCTATTAATAATCCTTATGGTCTATGCAAATCTGAACCACCTCCTTTATTATCCAAAAATAAATGGATAAAATATTAGCTAAAGTGAGCATTCAAGAATAATGAATTACAATTTATCATTTTAAATAATTTTATTAATAAAATAATAAATTTAATTCTTAAAATTTACACATTTATTTATTATAATAAATTATTTTTAATTACTCACTTTTAAAATTAATAAAATTAAATTATTTTTAATATCAAAATTGAAAGGAATCATGACTCAAGAGAGATTTTTTACTAAATAAATGAAAATCTATTATAAAATTTCAATGATAATTATTCCAGAAAATAAAATCCACAGAAAATTATTATACCTCTTCAATTATATTTAGAGAAAATATTTGGTATGGCGGTGGAATTTAAAAATTAAAACATAAAAAATAATTAGAAATTTAAAATTCAAGTTTTAATCCATATTCCAAAAATAGGAAAATGTAAACATAGTAATTAGAAAAATCCAGCCAACCTCAAGAACCTGATACATCTACGTCTAACTAAAGGCAGCTGTACATATTTAAAAAGGTTAAAATATGCTCTAGGTCCATATATTCTTCATAATTTTATAATTTAGTCCCTATCTTTTATTTTTAGAAATTTAATCCCTTTACTTTCCGTATTTTAAAATTAAGTTTAATTGTTAACACTATTAAAATTTTTCAGTTAAATTCATTAATGTAATATTTTAAAATACAATAAAAAACTCACTTAATAACTGAGTAACAAAAGAATAATGGTGTTGTTCAAATGCAATTTTAAAAGGGGCAATCAAGAGCCTTGCCTCCCAAAAAGAAAAATATTCCATTTAGTCCTTTTTTAAATAATAAAAATTTAAGTTAATATATGATAGAATTATTTATTGACCCCTCAATGAAATTTTTTTATAATTTAATTCCAACTCTCACTAAAAACTTCTGAATTCACTGTTATAAACTTGAATTAAAAATAATTAAATTTATTCACAATTAAATTTACATTTTAATTTTAAAATAAAGAGATTGTATTCCTTAAAATAAAAATAGGAAGACTAATTTCAAATATAAAAAATACAAGGACCTATTTAAAAAAAGTTCAATTTATTCTCTCAAAGTCAACAATTTTTCTTCGTAGTATTCCATACAAATTCGTATGTGAATGACTGATCCCAAAGTAGAAGATTCGATTTTTTTTTCTTCTTTAAAAGGAGTTCGTCTAAATCTCAAATATCGTCATCATTTTTCCCCACTTGGAAGCAAAAATAAATATATAGAGAGGAACCATTCTCTGGAAACCTCCGATTCCATTGAAGAAGTTGAAGCCCAAAGTTCGGTACTTTTTTATTCTTTCATGATAAACAGGTATTTCCCACTATTTTTTTGCTATGGTTTTTTCTTTTTTTCTTTTTCTTGATTTTCCCAACTTTTTTTTCCGGGGGGGGGGGGACTCTGTCCTGTTTCTCTGTTTTCATGGAAAATGGCGATTGAATTTTGGGGTAAATGGATTCCCTTCTATTGCTTTTTGGTCTTTAGTTACTTTTTTGGGTCCTGCCTGCACTTTTAGTAACCCCTTAAAATCAGTGGTTTCATATCTATTCTTTTTCATTTACAGCTTTTCGAGGCAAAAATATGACTTTCCCCAGAGAATTCAAATGTATTTTAATTTGCATGTAGTGGGTTGACATTAAACAATTGAATTTGATAATAAATGAAGTTGTTGCGGAGAGTCATCTTTGTTATGGGCATCTGGTGGGCCAGCGATATTTTGATCCTACACTGTTTGATGTTGAGTTGTTTGGGTATTTTGTCTTAGTAGTTTATTTTATATGGTGGCTTTGTGGACGCATGCATCAACTAAAATCCATATTAAGCATTTTGATATGATTTAAAGTTGTAGTGTGATTTCTATAAGCTCCATAAGGAGGATATTCTTGTTATAAAGCAGCTACTAAAGCTGAGGTAGTAACCTTAAAATATGAGAAAGAGAATTTAGTGCTGACCTCACTTCTTGCAACGTCAATGGATAGAAGAGAATGACAAAAGCTGACCGTTCTTTAAGGAGAGAAGGGGGAGTTTTTATATTGTTACCAGCTTACCATGTCTTATTTGGACAGTCTCAGTGGATGTGTAGGTTCTTTTATAAGATTTTGACGTTTGACAAGCTATCTGTCATTGCAGGAACTGAAGCGTAAAGTGTTGGTCTGTGTTGGTGTTGTCTCAGTGGAATATGGCTTCTAATACTAGTGTAGGACAGAAATGTCCATCGCCGATGAAGGCTACATCGAATGGTTTCTTCCAGGGTGATAATCCCCTTGATTATGCACTTCCTCTTGCCATTCTGCAGATATGTTTGGTGGTTGTACTCACAAGGGGTCTCGCTGTTCTTTTAAGGCCGATAAGGCAGCCACGTGTGGTTGCAGAGATCATCGTGAGTCCCTTTCTTTCTTCAATGTTCGTACTTCTGCAATAATCATTTATTAGTTCCCATCTTAGTGTTATTTATGTATGGTTATTAGCATACCTGCTGACTAATGTAGAACTATGGAGAAAGTATGAGGTTCTGTTGCTTTAGTTCTTCTCCCTTCTCCTCCTTGTTCACTTTGAATTAAGATATTCTTGTCAAGTGTAAGATGGTCAAGCGATTAACAAGCTTATGCGAAGTTTAGAACAGCAATATACATGTCATGCGGTAGGAACTAGTTGATCTGAAAAAGGCTTCATTTTTTTTTTGGCTTCCCAGTGGATGTGTCGATCGGATAAACATGTTTTCATTCATTAGAATTTATGGTTAATTTGATAGTGACATCATTTATATTTTTTTGCTCTTGTATCAGGGAGGAATTTTGCTTGGGCCATCTGTTCTGGGTAGAAGCAAGAGCTACTTAGAAGCTATATTTCCTCCCAAGAGTCTCACTGTATTGGATACCTTAGCAAACCTTGGTCTCATTTTCTTTTTATTCCTTGCTGGCCTGGAGATAGATCCCAAAGCCCTGCGGCAAACTGGGAAAACTGCCCTTGCAATTGCCCTTGCTGGTATAGGGCTTCCTTTTGCCTTAGGAATCGGTTCTTCATTTTTACTCAGAGCAACTATATCGAAAGGTGTAAATGCTTCGGCTTTTCTTATATTCATGGGTGTTGCTCTTTCTATCACTGCCTTTCCTGTCTTAGCTCGCATTCTAGCAGAGTTGAAGCTTTTAACCACAGATGTTGGAAGAATGGCCATGTCAGCTGCAGCTGTTAATGATGTAGCTGCATGGATTCTACTTGCTCTTGCTGTTGCCCTATCTGGCTCCAACACTTCTCCTGTTGTATCACTTTGGGTCTTCTTGTCTGGTTGTGTTTTTGTCATTTGTTTGGCTCTCATTGTACCACCAATTTTCAAATGGATGGCTCGTCGATGCCATGAAGGCGAACCGGTAGAAGAGATATACATATGTGCTACATTAGCTGTTGTTCTTGCAGCTGGGTTCGTAACCGATGCCATTGGAATTCATGCCATGTTTGGCGCTTTTGTGGTTGGAGTTCTTTTTCCGAAGGAAGGGCCATTTGCCCATGCTCTTGTGGAAAAAGTCGAGGATCTTGTATCTGGTCTGTTCTTGCCATTGTACTTTGTGTCAAGTGGACTGAAGACAAATATTGCAACAATTCAAGGGCTCCAATCCTGGGGTCTTCTGGCTTTGGTGATTTTTACAGCGTGTTTCGGGAAGATCATTGGGACTGTTGTGGTGTCCCTTTGTTGCAAAGTGCCTCTTCGTGGAGCTCTCGCACTCGGGTTCCTTATGAACACAAAAGGGTTGGTGGAACTGATTGTTCTCAACATTGGGAAGGATAGAAAGGTGAATTGAGTTTTCTTTCTTTAGTGGTCATCATTAAGGTCATTGTTCATTATGTTTTTTTTATGAAATAAATGATGCATTTTTCGTGTTTGAACTTTCAGGTTTTGAATGATCAAACATTTGCTATTATGGTTCTAATGGCTCTCTTCACTACATTCATTACCACACCAGTTGTTATGGCGGTATATAAGCCTGCAAGGAGAAAAATGGACTACAAATATAGGACCATTGAAAGAAAAAATTCAGATGCTCAACTAAGAATATTGGCCTGTTTTCACAGTGCAAGAAATATACCATCAATGATCAATCTCTTTGAGGCTTCACGAGGAGTTGCAAAGCGTGAAGGACTGTCCGTGTATGCTCTGCATCTCATGGAGCTGTCGGAGAGATCATCGGCTATACTAATGGTACACAAGGCAAGGAAAAATGGGCTTCCCTTCTGGAGTAAGGGTTGGCGTTCAGATTCTGACCATGTGGTTGTGGCATTCGAGGCTTTCCAACAACTGAGTCAAGTAACTGTCCGATCAATGACTTCAATCTCTTCAATGGCTGACATGCATGAGGATATATGTTCAACTGCTGAGAGCAAGAGAGCTGCAATCATAATCCTTCCATTCCATAAGCACCAGCGAGTAGATGGCTCTTTTGAAACTACTCGGACAGACTTCAGGTGGGTGAACCGAAGGGTCCTTGAACATGCACCTTGTTCTGTTGGAATTCTAGTTGATCGTGGCCTCGGTGGAACCACCCATGTATCTGCAAGCAATGTTTCTTACTTGATAACAGTGCTCTTCTTCGGGGGTCCCGATGATTGCGAAGCACTTGCTTACGGAGCTCGAATGGCCGAACACCCTGGTATCAGTTTAAATATCATTCGCTTTGTAGTGGAACCTGAGTCAATTGGAGAAATTTCTACAATTAATATGCAAGAAAACGCTGGCATCGAAACAAAGTCATCAGCTGAAGAATTTCTATCTCGGTTTAGGAATCTACAAAAGGATGATTCTGTTAGATACGAAGAAAAAGCTGTCCGAAATGTCACTGAAATCATTGCTGCAATCCGTGGGGCAGACCGCTCCAATCTTTTCCTCGTGGGGCGAATGCCTGAAGGTGAACTGGCCTTAGCTTTAAGGAGGAGAAGTGAATGCCCTGAACTAGGAGCTGTTGGTAGTTTGCTGATTGCACCAGATTTCTCAGTGACAGCATCAGTCTTGGTCATTCAACAGTACAATGGCTACACATGTCCGAATTTGGACCCATACATGAAAGAAGAATCACCTGACAAGGATTCAGAATCCAGCTAAAAACATCTTCATGTTTTTCGTGACACATGAAGGTTTAATCACCGAGTCACCTCCCAATGGCATGTTTCGAGTTGTTTTAGACAATAAAGATCTAATTCTAGGTTACCTTTCTTTGAAGATATGTAAGAATTTCGTATATGTATAGGCTGGAGATAGCAACAAGTGGATAATACCATAGCAGGGTACATATTTCCAGGGCAATTCGTGATAAGCTTTCTCATAAACTGGATAAAAATAAAATGAAACCCTGTTTTCAATAAGCAAAGCTGATGATACTGCCAAGGAACTCTGTTTTCAGTTGGCACTTTTAAGAGATTTAAATGCCATTCCAATCTGTAACTGTGATCTAGCCATGGTATCTGCATATATGGTTGCTGCAAATTTTGGCAGTAATAAGCAGACTTGGGAGTGCCCATTTTGCCATGTTAAAGAACTGAATGTTTGATTTTTGATTTTTATTTTTATTTTTGACTTGAGTTTAATCTAGCTGATACAAAAAATCACCCAAAAAAAAAAATTCATTCTGAATTTAATATTAATTTTATAATTAACGAATTAAGTCACTTATGCTAGTTTTATTAAATAACGGCAATGCAAAAGTTGGCTTATTTTCTTAAACAAAATGAATTTTGGAAATTTATGTTTAGTAATGTATGGCATATATCTCATGAGCAGGGTCGGGCTGATACAAAATTTAAGGTATAATTTTTGGGTTCAGGTTTAATTTAAAAATGAGTTTAAAATTCTATCTAAATCCGGTTTAGATAAAAATGTTAAACTAGAGTCATGCTTAGTTTGCTTGTATTAAATTTTATATTATTTTTACATGAAAATAAATATTAAAAATATAATATATTAAATACACTAAAATATTAAAATAAATATTTTTAATAAATTTAAAATATATTAACAGGTTTTATAATTAAATAATATTAATATAGTTGCAACTTAGTAAATAAATGTCTCTAAAATAGTAATAAAAATAACAATAAAATAAGAGTTATATAATATTAAAATAAAACAAAAAAATAGTAGTAATATAATAACAACATAACAATAAAACAACAATAGAAAAAATTTAGACAAATTCGGGTTGAGTCGGGCTGGACTAAGACAAAAGATCTTACCTAATATCGACTCGTTTAAAAATGGACATTATTTTTGTTTAAACCTATTTTTATATATATATTTTTACTTGAATCTTTTACCTTTTAGACAGACTTTTAAATTTGGACAAATTACTCAACACATAATTAGTTAGAAATTATGCATATCGAATCTACTTTTTCACTAGAATTGCTTGAAAGGAAGTTAGTATAAGTAAGCTAATTTATTAATTAAATATATCAGTGATATAATTTGACGAAATTAAAAGTTTATGAGATATATGAAAGTTGATGCTAAATCAAAAGACTTAGTAGAGGCTAAATTTTTCATGTTTTAAAACTAAAACATTTCACCATTCATCATTAATTAGTGAAGGCTAAAATTTTGACTTTTGTGTCCATGTAAGTGCCACTCCTCAATCTTTATTTCTTTAAAGATACGTGGAAATTACTTTTTTAAAAAAAATCTAAATTACTTAACTAATATGTATTGTATTATATATGATAAACTGTAATTTATCAGTTACTTCAGTTGTTTATTAAATATTTAATAGTTGAGTAACTTAAATGAAAAAAATAAATTATTAAAATAGTTATTTTTGTTTGCTTTAGGCTACATTCTAGTCACTTACATTTGAAATGTTATGTTTTAGTCTTACGTTATAACATTTTAGTCACTGAACCATTAATTCTCGTTAACGATGTCGAAACCAACTTTATTTTTGGAAAAAAACAAAAATTAGTTGTCGGTGAAAATTTGGAGTCGCCACCAATCTTTTATTAAGGTGTGATTGGATCACCTAAAAAACGACTTAGGTCTATGAGTTTCAGAAAAACGGATTCGGGAGTCAGTTACGTACGAGGAAGGATTAGCACCCTCGTAACGCCCAAAAATTGGTACCAAATTGATTAATTAACGTCTTATAGTCGAGAGTAAAAAATATGCTATCCTTAATCAAATTATTTATTAAGACTTTCTCATTTTGAAAAAAAGAAAAATATCACACCCAATGCGTTAGGGCACAACATTTTATTCTCTTCAAGATGAGTTAGCCCAAAAAAAAACTCGTGTAATAAAATGTAAGAAAATATCTAATTGTTTAAAATTTATGAAGAAATCGCTGCCCAATACGTTAGGGCACAATTTCCTAAAATCCCAAACATTCAATATTTCATTTATTTTTTAAAAAATCATTGTTTCGAGAAATCAACGTGTCACATCCAATACGTTAGGACACAACATATTGAATTCCCGATGACAAGTTTTATTTTGTTTGATTAAAGAGCAATTCTCGATTGTTAGATTTAACGAAAAAAATCGGAACCCAATACGTTAGGGCTCAATCTTCTCGAAAATCCTAAATACGAGTATTATCTCTATTTTGAAAAATTCCATTTTTAAATTCGAGTAAAAAGATGATGTAATGTTATAATGTATATATGTATGCCACAATAATAAATACAACAATAATAAATACAACAATGGCATAGAAATAATGTATACAAATGAATAAGTGAAACTAATATACATAAAAATAAGCAATGACATGCAAAGTATCAAATAAACGAGCAAAAATAATATAAATGAAAACACAAATTAATAAACAAATGAAAGAACTAAATAAAAAACAAAGAATAAAAGGTACATAATATATACATTGAACCTTTTAAAAAAAAAAACAAGCAAGTGGATTTACACATAAAATCTAGAATTATAAAATTTACATATAGCAAAATCTATAATGTATTTATGAAAATAAAGGAAAAATACATAATTATGCTTATATATATATAATAAAAAAGTAGATATTTAATCATTTTAAAAACATAAATATATACGTATAAATATAAAAAATATTTATATATAGAAAAATATTCATAAAAAAACAATATATATATACACATATATAGATAAAAAAATAATTATATAAAAAAATTTACATTATCAATTAATTAAAAAATAAAGAAAATAAAAAAGGACTAAATTGAACTATAGACGAGAATCTGGGGCAAATCCGTAAATAATTGAAGTCTGGAGGACCAAATCGAACGCGCCAAGAATACAGAGGGGCTGGAAAGGAAATTATCCCTTCTTCTCTAAAACGGAGCCGTTGCAAATTGGACCAAATTGAAATTAAAATAAATAAAAGGGTAAATCTAAAAAAAACTTAATTGGAAATATATTAAAAGGCGGAGGGGCTAAAAGCGCAATTTGCCCCTCCGCTAAAAAACACGCGGATCCTAGACCGGGTCGGGTTGGAGTCGGGTCGGTCTCCCCAAAACGACGCCGTTTTGGGCGTCTGGGGAGGCCTGGTGAAACGACGTCGTTTCACTAGGCTATTTAAGACAAAAAAACATTAAAAAATTTTCATTCTCATTTCTTTTAAAAAAAAATAGAAATCTCTTAAAAAAGCTCTCCTCCCGGCTCTCCGGCCAAGGCCGATCATCGACCACACACCGTGCCAGATCTCCCATGCCAAGGCACCTCCGTCTGCGGTGGCCGGAAAAGGGAAAATTCCCAACTTGGCTTTCTCGACCCCTCTAAGCCCGAATCTGGGTTTAAAATCTTTAAACAAGAAGAAAAAGCCTAAAGCCGTGAAACCTTTCGGTTTCAATAGTCTTTCCTGAGATGACTTCCTCGGCCGTTCACGGCGATTTGGGCTCAAAACACATGTTATTTCTCTCTTTTCTCTTATTTATTTTATTCGTATCTATATAAATGATAAAAAAATATAACAGTAAAAAATAAATAAAAACTGCAAGTAACAACCTTTGATCGATTTTTGTTTTCTGTATTGCGAAAGTAATAGCTTTTTTATTTGATTTCCGAATTGGGATACTTATTATAGTATTTGTGTGGTTGTTTATAGCCGAATGAAAATCCTACAAAGAAGAAACAAAATCTGTTCTTATTTGATTTGCGAATCTTTTTCTTTCCATGTACTACTATTTCCTTTCCTTTTTCTTTCCCGTATTTTGATTTATTTCAGTTTGGGCCATATAAGCCCACTTGTAATTTGGACTGCTTTATTTTCTTCATATAGGCCAGGTAAAATTTAGGTATTACAGCTGCCCCTCTTTGCTCGTTACCGTGTAACGGGAACGGAGCAAAGACTTTAAAAATACCAAATTTTGCCCGGTGATGCTGGATCTGGGTACCCTTCCTCTTTAAGTAACCTCATTCCCTCCTACTACATCTTCAAAGGTATATGAATTCGTGCTTCAATCTACTCCACTGCAACTTCAGGGAGATAAGACTTGTAGCTTCAGCTTGATTTAGTCTGCTCCACTGCAACTTCAGGGAGATAAGACTAGATGCGATTTGCTCTCTACAACTTCATAGAGATAAGATCCAAGATTTTAATCCGCTCCACTACAACTTCAGGGAGATAGGATTATCGGCTTTAATCTGCTCCACTGCAACTTCAGGGAGATAAGATTTGCCATCTTCAGTCTGCCTCACTGCAACTTCAAGAGGATAAGACTTGCTTACTTAGTCTGTTCCACTGCAACTTCAGAGAGATAAGACTAGATGCGATCTGCTCTCTGCAACTTCATAGAGAGATAAGATCCAATGTTTTAATCCGCTCCACTGTAACTTCAGGGAGATAGGATTATCGGCTTTAATCTGCTCCACTGCAACTTCAGGGAGATAAGATTTGCCATCTTCAGTCGGCCTCAATGCAACTTTAGGAGGATAAGACTTGCTTACTTGGTCTGCTCCACTGCAACTTCAAGGAGATAAGACTAGATGCGATCTGCTTTCTGTAACTTCAGAGAGATAAGATCTAAGGTTTTAATCCGCTCCACTGCAACTTCAGGGGGATAGGATTATTGGCTTTAATTTGCTCCACTGCAACTTCAGGGAGATAAGATTTGCCATCTTCAATCTGCCTCACTGCAACTTCAGGAGGATAAGACTTGCTTACTTAGTCTGCTCCACTGCAACTTCAGGGAGATAAGACTAGATGCGATCTGCTCACTGTAACTTCAGAGATATAAGATCCAAGGTTTTAATCCGCTCCACTGCAACTTCAGGGAGATATGATTATCGGCTTTAATCTGCTCCACTGCAACTTCAGGAAGATAAGATTTGCCATCTTCAGTCTGCCTCACTACACTTCAGGAGGATAAGACTTGCTTACTTAGTCTGCTCCAGTGTAACTTTAGGGAGATAAGACTAGATGCGATCTGCTCTCTGTAACTTCAGAGAGATAAGATCCAAGGTTTTAATCCGCTCCACTGCAACTTCAGGGAGATAGGATTATTGGCCACTGATCTGTTCTCTAGGGAACATGACCTGTAAAAATCCATTCTATGAAATTAATTATGCCTAATGATTAGGATGTTATGAATCCAATGCTCCTAACTAGACATGTATGAATGACATTTAAATGAATGTCGAATGTCATTTTTTGAGAATTATCACTCAAGTTATCATTTCTTAAAGTTTTTTAAGGTTTTATCGCTGATGCCTTTTGCTTGGCTGACATCTCCAAAGAAACACTTAATCTAATTGGCCCCCCATTGTGAACTTCAAAGCTCAGTCCACTAGGACGCAGAATTTGTACTACCTTCCTTCCACCGTGACCCAAGGGTAGGAAAATTTGACTCTTCTCAATCCTCTCCTATCGTAATTCAAGGATGCAGATCATGAAACTCTTTTACACCATTCCCAGGGTGTCATACCAAATGCTCATGCACCAATGAAGAGTTCTCTTTCCAGAGGGAACTTCTTCCTATTCCTGGGTAATTGAAGCTTTGTCACCAATCAAGACTTCTTGCCCTCCCTTTCGATAATAAAATCTGAAAGACTAGTCTTAATTTAGACTTCTCCCTTCTCAGACTTTTAAACTTTTAAACTTGGTGTGTTCTAGACAATAGTCTTGTTTCAGGTTTAGAAATTCTCATAGTAATATGTAAAACTTCTTTTGTGAAAGTTTATTAGTCCATTTTAATGCGACATTCTTGCACAAAGATAAAAAAATAATGAGTAAGAGATGAATTAATTGAGGTCATAACTCGAATAATAGAAAAGGAATTTATTGATAGCAAGTGTCTTGAAAAGAAAAAAGTATTCAAGAATAACAAAGAATGAAGTATTTACAAGAACAAACAAACTCGATACAAGTAATATGAAGATTAGGTTCCTTGGATATCGCAGCTTGAACTTCTCCGTGCAAACTAAGAACCATTTTGAATTTAACATGTGTTTAGGGGATCTACAGTACTTTTTCGATGGCCCAAGGCGTCGTATATCCTTTTCCTATTGACTTAGGTGTAGCAGGATCACCACATGCCCCATTCTGACAATGTTTGAGCCGCCCTTTTTGGGCTTTCAACTTAAATCCCCTTTGGTCTCAAGGCACCCTTTTCGAGTTTTCGCCTTGGCCTCTCTATTTTTTTTGAAAATCAGAGCGCCCTTCACAGGTTTTCACTTTGATTCCTCCTTTCCTTCAAGTGAAATATTTTAATTAACTGAATCTAAATTCATAGGATTCGGTAAATTTTTACCATCCATTTCACTCAAAATCAAAGCACCTCCAGAAAAAGCCTTTTTTACAACATAATGTCCTTCCCAGTTTGGCATCCATTTCCCTCTGAAATCCTTTTGTAGAGGGAGGATTTTCTTCAACACCAAGTCCCCCTCATGAAATTCTCTAGGACGGACCTTTTTGTTATATGCTCTCATCATTCGTTTCTGGTACATTTGACCGTGACTTTTAGTCTTCTCTCTTCTATCAGGTTCAACTGATCATACCGAGATTGGATCCATTCGGCCTCCTCCAATTTTAATTCAGCTAATACCCGGAGAGAAGGAATTTCGACTTCAATGGGTAGGACTGCTTCCATCCCATAAACTAAAGAAAAATGTATTGCCCCAGTAGAAGTCCTGATAGATGTTCGGTAAGCAAGAAGAGCGAAAGGTAACTTCTCATGCCAATCCTTGTAAGTTTCAGCCATTTTCGCCATAATTTTCTTGATATTTTTGTTGGCTGCTTCCACTGCCCATTCATTTTCGGACGATACGGTGATGAATTATGGTGTCTGATATTGAACTGGTTGCAGACTTCCGCTATTATGCTGTTATTCAAGTTTAGCGCATTGTCAGATATGATTCTTTCAGGCATTCCATATCGACATATGATTTCTTTATTCAAAAACTTATTGACTGTTGATTTCGTGACATTAGCATATGAGGCTACTTCTACCCACTTAGTGAAGTAGTCAATAACCAAAAAAATGAAATGATGTCCATTAGAAGCCTTCGGCGATATTGGCCCAATAACGTCCATACCCCACATGGAGAAAGGCCATGGAGAAGTCATAACATGAAGAGGTGAAGGAGGCACATGCATTTTATCCCCATAAATTTGGCATTTGTGGCACTTCTTGGCATAGTTGATGCAATCTCCTTTCATGGAGGTCCAGTAATATCCGAATCTCATGATCTGTCTAGCCATGGTGAATCCATTGGCATATGTTCCACAAATACCCTCATGGACTTCTTCTAAGATTTCCTTAGCCTCTACAGCATCCACGCATCTCAACAGTATTCGATCCTTTCCCTTTTTATATAGAATCTCTCCATCTAGAACATAGTCAATAGCTAACCTTCTCAATGTCCTTTTATCATTCTCTGTTGCCTGATCAGGATATTCGCGATTCTTCACATATAGCAATATATCTTGGTACCAGAGACGATCATCATTCTCAACTTCTTCAATACTGTAGCAGTGGGCCGGGATCTCATAAATACTAATTTGAATGGGCTTCATGTCCTCTAATCTGTTCACATTAATCATCGAGGCTAAAGTGGCCAGAGCATCAACCATCTGATTTTCTTCCGGTAGGAGATAACAAAATGTAATGTTGTCAAATTCTTCGATCAATTCCAGAACCAATCTCCGATAACAGATCAACTTAGGGTCTCTTGTCTCCCATTCCCCTCTTAGTTGGTATATTATCAATGCTGATTCTCCGTATACTTCTAGTGTTTTAATTTTTCGCTCTATGGCTGCCCGGATACCCATGATGCAAGCTTCGTACTCAGCCATGTTATTAGTGCAATCAAAGTCAAATTTACTGGTGAAAGGATTATAATCTCCATTTGGAGATACCAAGACTACCCCAATCCCATTTCCTAATGCATTCGATGCTCCGTCAAAGTTTAATCTCCAAGAATGATTTTCTTGGGGATTCTCTTCAGCATTTGCCACATACATCAAATCTTTATTCGGGAAATCAAAGTCCAGAGGCTCATAATCTTCTAAAGCTCTACTAGCCAAGAAATCTGCTATCGCACTCCCTTTGATGGCCTTCTGACTTATATATATTATATCAAACTCGGAAAGTAAGATTTGTCATCTGGCTATTCTTTCAGTCAACGCCGTTGACTCCATCATATACTTTAAAGGGTCTAATTTTGAAATTAGCCAAGTCGTATGATAGAGTAAGTATTGCCTCAATGTCCTTATCGTCCAAATCAAAGCACAACATAATTTTTCGATAGGTGAATATCTCATTTCACAATAAGTAAATTTCTTATTGAGACAGTATATCGCCTTTTCCTTCTTTCCAGTCGCATCATGTTGACCCAGCACGCATCCCATGGAGTTGTTGAACACCGTTAAATACAAAATCAATAGTCTATCTGGGCTAGGTGGTGACAGCACTGAAGTATTGGATAAGTATTGCTTTATCTTCTCAAAAGCTCCCTGGCATTCTTCATTCCAAACCCCTGGATTATGTTTCTTCAAAAGAAGAAATATGGGGTCACATTTCTCGGTCAACTGTGAAATGAACCGCGCAATATAATTCAGTCTTCCTAAGAAACCTCAAACTTCTTTCTGAGTACGTGGTGGTGGTAAATCTCGTATTGCCTTGACTTTGTCTGGGTCAATCTCGATTCCTCTTTCACTGATTATGAAGCCCAATAACTTTTCTGACCTGGTTCTAAAACTGTATTTTTTGGATTGAGCTTGAGCTGAAACTTCCTTAGTCTTAAGAACAATTTTCTTAGGACCTGTACATATTCCTCCTTTGTTCTGGATTTGGCGATCATATCATCAACATACACCTCAATTTCTTTGTGCATCATGTCATGAAACAAGGCTACCATGGCTCTCTGATATGTTGCTCCCGCATTCTTTAATCCGAATGGCATCACTTTATAGCAAAATGTTCCCCACAAGGTAATGAATGTAGCCTTTCCCATATCTTCTGGATGCATCTTTATCTGATTATATCCTGAGAACCCATCCATGAAAGAAAACAGTGAATATCCTGTCGTATTATCCACCAGATTATCAATATGTGGCAATGGGAAATTGTCTTTTGGGCTTGCTTTGTTCAAATCTCTGTAATCCACGCACATTCGTACTTTTCTATCTTTTTTAGGGACTGGAACGATGTTGGCTACCCATTCAGAATATTTGACCTCCTGTAAGCATCAAATTGTTTCTTGACCTCCTCTTTTATTTTAAGCACAATATCAGGCCTCATTCTTCTGAGCTTCTGTTAAACTGGCTTACAATCATCCCTTATATGTAAGCGATGCACTATAATGTCAGTACTCAATCCGGGCATATCCTGGTATGACCATGCGAAGACATCTTTGAATTTTTGGAGTAATTCAATGAGGTCTCGTCTTGTCTTTGCGGAAATCTCAGTTCCAATTTTCACCTCTTTTCCTTCTTCGAAGCTCACAATTTCTACTGATTCTTTGTGAAGTAGGATTTGTTTTTCTTCTTGTTCTACCATCCTCAACAAGTCCAGAGATAAACCACAATGTTCATCACCTTCAAAGTCGTGCGATCCCTCTAAACACATGTTTCGTTCAAAAGGACACTCTGAGTTCGTAGCGGCGTCATTCACGTCGTTAATATACAGGGACCTAATATGATTACAAAAGAATGTATGAATTTATGTACAATTACTTGTGCAATGTGATTATGAAATAATATATTTACTTGTATGGAAAGAATGAAAGAATATTTGCTCAAAACAATTGCAAAGATGTATTTTATTAAAATAATGATATTTAAACATAAGCCTATTTCACAAAAGAGTTCTTGTTATTTCTAGGCTAAAACAACAAGTTTGTTCTAAATATTACTCTTAGACAGTTCTAAAAACTTCAGATATTTCTTCTGCAGTCCAATTATTTAGAACACTTCTAGGTTCATAAGGACAAATGTCTAACCAGCTCCTCTCTTCATTCGCATGCTCATGAATAGAATTGATGTGCATACTTCCCAATGTCTCTTCAATGCTTTCCTCAACTGGTATCTTTCTCTCAGCATGAATAACTCCTCCAGATACAAAAGTTTTGGATACGGTGGAATTATCATTAGCTCCCATTTGATTTCCTCTCCACTTAGACGCGCCCTTCTTCTTTCCTGTCTTTTTTCTAACTCCTTTCTCTGTCCTCTGCCTAGCTTGTATCCTAAGCCAAAGTGATCTTGCTTTCCTTTCAGCATTGGAACCTTAGTCCTCCCTTAAAGATATCTCCCTAGCCCTCTTCCGGGTAAAGCTCATTTTCCTACCAACAACTGCAAACCCATCTCTGTAGTTTTGGATAATTTAGGCACCAAAATTTTGCTCCCTTTAGGAACAAATGCCGCTTTTACAAACTCCAAAGATCGAAATGAGCATTCTACTGACTCATCATTAGTCTCTACGTACGACATCTCATTGGATACAACTGCTATTCTATCCTCTTCGGCGTTTATTGTCACTAGCCGACCTTTTGACACTAACTTCAGCTTCTGATGTAATGATGACGGTGCTGCCCCCACCGAATGTATCCATGGTCTTCCTAATAAACAATTGTAGGAAGGTTTGATATCCATCACAATAAAATCTACCTCATAAACTGTTGGGCAAATCAGTAGGGGTATTTCAATTCTTCCCATGACCTTTCTTTCTGTACCGTCAAATGCCCTCACTATATTTTGGCATGTTTTCATGTGCGAACTGTCCATGGGAAGCCTGTTAAGTGTGAATAATGGCAACACGTTCAAAGCTGATCCATTTTCAATCAACACTCCTGGCAAAATATGCCCATTGCACCGTGCAGTGATATGCAAAGCCTTAGTAGATCCCATGCCCCCAGAGGGTATTTCATCATCATTGAAGAATATGAAATTATCAGCACTGATATTATTGACCAACCGATCTAACTTGCCGATTGAAATATCATTGGCCACATAGGTCTCATTTAGCATCTTCATCAACGCATGTCGATGTACTTCTGAATTTAAGAGTAGGGCTAGTACAGGTATGCGAGCACGTTGTTTATGCAACTGCTCGACGGCATTATACTCACTATGCTTCAAAAATTTGAGGAATTCGACAGCTTCTTCCTCCTTCACCAGCTTATTGATAGATAGCACAGGCTCGACTATTTTCCCTTTTTGTTCCACTATTACGGCTTTTTTCACAGGTTCTGGATTGACACTCACATCCTGGTCCTTTGTAGTTTCCTTTCCAGGGACAGTTGTATTGCACTCGTAGTTCCACGGAACCTTCTTACTATCTTAGTAAGAAAAGGCTGCAGGTTTCTTTATTATGATCCTTGGCATTACTGGCGTTCTCGCTTCATCATTCTTTGGTCACGAGATGATGACCACAGGCTGCGCTACTCTTGGAACTTTCGTGGATTCGGATGTGCAAATACTCTCCTCCTCTTTAACTTCTTCATAAAACTCCATTTCCCTATTATCCATTAGGCCTTGAACCAAGGCTCTGAATTCTGTGCATTCTTGAATTTCATGTCCTTCCTCATGATGGAACTCACAGTAATTTTCCACCCTTTCAAAGCTTCTCTCTAAATCCAAAACAAACAACCCTCTTTCTACCATCTTCTTCCAGATCCATCTCAAAGGAATCTTCACTTCTACAATATTTTCCTTGATTTTTCTACCCATGTTCCCTCCTATCATATTCACTCCATTTTCATTATGATTAGGTAACGGATTCTCTGTACTGGGCGAATCATCCAATTTTACAACACCCATGCTTATGGGTCTTTCTACCAGCTTCTTGAATGCCATACAATATTCTATAGAATGCCCCACGATTCCCGCGTGATAATCACATTGTGCGTTTGCATCGTACCACTTGGGGTATGGAGGCTGCAGAGGTTTCAAGTGGTAAGGGGAAACCACGTGTGCATTGAATAGATTCTGATATAGCTACCTATACGACATTGGAATTGGTGTAAATTGAAGCTTCCCCGTATTTTGTCTTGTGTCAGATCCCTGTTTTGATGATCCTTGCTGGTTAACAGCCATTTTTCCCAGTTGATTCACCGCAATCGTTTTTGAATATGAACTTGTGTTGTTGACCTCGTTCTCTTTCTTCTTCGAGGCCGACCTTTTGCTACTTTCTCCAGCATCTATTTTCCCGCTTCTGATAGCATTTTCTATCATCTCGCCATTCATAATTATGTCGGAAAAGCTTTTAGAAGCACTTCCTAACATATGTGTAATGAATGGGGACTTCAATGTGTTAACGAAAAGCATCATCATCTCTCTTTCTAGAAGAGATGGCTGAACTTGGACGGCAACCTCCCTCCATCTCTGTGCATATTGCCTAAAACTTTCACCAGGCTTCTTTTCCATGTTCTGTAGAGTGATTCTATCAGGTAGCATGTCAGTTACGTGATTATACTGCTTTATGAATGCCTGTGCTAGATCTCTTCATGAATTAATCTGGGTACGGCTCAATTGATTGTACCACTTGGATGCAACACCTGTGAGGTTATCTTGGAAGGAATGTATCAACAACTGGTCATTATTAACATACCCAGTCATCTGTCTGCAGAACATAGTAATATGAGCTTCGGGGCTACTAGTTCCGTTGTACTTCTCAAACTCTGGCATTTTGAATTTGTGAGGGAGTACTAAACCCGGAACCAAGCTTAATTCTCTTGCGTCAATTCCATGGTAGCTCTCAGTACTTTCCATCGCTCTAAGTTTTTCCTCCAAGCATTTATACTTTTCTTTGAGCTGTTTTGGCAATTCATCCATCATTTTCTCAACTGTTTCGTCGAAGTCTGGGATAACGGGATTAGCAAGGTTGTCTCCAGGGTTAGAGCCTGGTCTAGCTTGAAAGCTCATTGGTGTTACAGCACCGTCTTGAGACTGTTGAGGCTTGATGGTGACAGAGGATTTGCGCGGATATACCTCCACTTGCTGAGGGGTAAGGCTTGGGGGATAAACAGGTCCCTCGCTGTCTCCTTCTTCAATATTGAGCACAGAGCCCTTCCCATTATCAACTCATCCAGTCAACAACTGAGTCAACTTAGCCATCATACTCCCCTGAGATTCCATCATTTTATCCATCATTTTTTGTTGAATCTTCTCAAGCTGCTTATTCATTTGTTGTTGAAGTTGATCTTGTATTTCCTTCTAGAACTGTTCTAGCCTTTGATCCATGTCTTTAGTTTTCGAACGAGTACCGTAGCGGTGTTTGGTAGGTTGATTGTTTTCCAGATTAACTGAGGAGTAATTTAAATTAATTAGAACCTTTTGATGTATTTTTAATGCATATGAAGCAATGCAATGTATGAAATCAATGCAAAAAGGCGTCAATTTTGATTCAATTCCATTTAAGAAAACTTTACTAGAAATTAAATTCCTTTACATAAAGTGAACTATAAATAAGATTTTGCCCTAGTTCCTAGAACTTTAATCTTTCTAAGTAACAAAGCTAATTCTTGCCCCCGATCCGATTCCAATTCATACTTCACACTCAACATGTCAGCCTGTACTGCCAAAGTCTGTATATGATCAGCTACTTCTCGAATCTGGACCACAGCTTCCTCCATAAGATGATCTCAGCTCCTAACTTGACTCTGAAAGTAGTGGAGCTGCTCATCATTATGACTTTCATTTGCTTTCAAGTACTTGATCTGGATCTTACAATTTTACAGCACCGTTTCTAGCTCTTCGATTCTTTTCTTCATTTCTTCAATCTTGCTCAAGCTTGCTTTCAACTCTTTCGTGAGGTTTCAATTTCGATCTTGACGAAGACATCCTTCCAACACGATCACCCTATCCTTTAACTCGCCCTTTTCCTTTTGGCTTTCTGAAAAACTCTTTTCTAAAGCCTCGTTTCGCCTCTGCATCTCTTGGAATTTTTGTTCCCATCTATGGGCTTTGTCATTTTCTTCTCGAATTTCTACTCGCCACTGTTCTGAAGGTTTTCCCAACCTGGCAGTTCTCATTGATAAACGCAACTTTTTATAATCCATCTTCAGACTACCCAGTTCCTCCTCAGCCTTGTTTTTCTCCTTTAATTTCTCAGTTTCAAGCTTCTGAACGTCTATGTCCAATCTCAAGTTCGTCTTTTCCTCCTCCATTTGCTCTATCTTATTTTCTAAATCCGCATTTCTTCTCTCAAAATCTTGTCTTATGATTTCCAACTCAGAAGGGATCACTCGCAAATGCTCTTTTATTGACTGGCGACTTTCCTAACTTACTATGGGTATATTGTCATTGATTCTCCTACCCCACCATTCATTATACTCAGGGGTTGTCATCGGACCCACAACTAACCCCTTCATTCGGCAAGTCTGTTTCCACACATTAGACATCTCTTGAATTTTCTTTCTATATCTATCATCTCTGTACGAAAATTCACAATTAGCTATCCCTTGGGTCGCAGGTATAAATTGCCTTGACCTATATTGCCTTAGCACCAATAATGTGGCATATCCAATAGCTCCCCAAATTCCAAGCAGTGGAACCCAATCGAAATTACCACACCTATACAAGATCTCATCTGGTAACAACCAAGGGGCTCTCCACTCAACATCCTCCTCCGGAAATTCTGAAGAATTACCATTTATTTTTCTTTCGAAATGTCATCTCTCCTGGGCGTAGCTACTATCTCTTTTAGTGGTGAATAATTTTTAGAGAAAACCCGATACAAAACTTTATCCACCTTCCAAAAGTGACTGTGAAACCATGTGAGTAGAAGCTGTGCACATCCAATAAATCTTCCCTCACCCATTTTTCGGCATGCACTCAATGACCTAAAGGTTTCTGCCAAAATTGTCGGAATCGGCGTAACCTTCTTATCAAGCCAGTCGAATAAATCGGTGACTGCTTCATCCACATACCCCAAGGCTTTAAGGAGACAACTAAACCGTATATGCTTAAAGTAAAGACATCTAACCTCTTTCTCATGTCTAGGTGTGTTAGAATTGCATCTTTCAAACTTCTCCAAGGAATTTACTATCCCCCTTTTACTTAATCCGTGCAACAACCCACTGCTCACTCATTCCTGTTATGCTCATCAGCTTCTTTGAAAAGGTTGGCACATTTACCGCTCTCGAGTAGACCCTGTCCACTTGAAAGTTTGAACTTCGGAGAAAAGTCATATATTCCTCTATTGTAGGCACCAAATCAACCTTCCCAAATGTAAAGCAGCTGTAAGCAGGATTCCAGAACTGGGCGAGGGCTTGAAACAAATGCTTGTCTACCTTTACATCAAGCAAATAAGGTAGATCCCCATAATTATTATAAAATAGCTATCTAACCTCATCACTCCACTGACCCCAGATTTCCTTCAATTCATGCAAATTGTTTTGAATTACACTGATGTGCGTAAAGTCCCATAATTCCGATACATGCCCGTCAGCCAAACTATCACCCTTTTCTTGCTGTGTTGTTTCAGACCAAGTTCGGACAGCCGCATTATCCTCCACTTTATCAAGAAACCCTTTTTCCATGACAAGCTTTCTATCTAGCAACTGAATATGAACCGACACCTTTTATGATGAAATGAAATGCCATGTCATGCAATCAAAATAAAACACAAAAAGTCAGTGTCATATAACAACATAAAATATAATCAAGAAATAGTAAAACACCTAATCGGATATCTACTAAGGTTCAGTATAGTTCTACCTAGGGTGGATTCCTAAGGTTCATTATATGAAGTTCAGCTTCTAAGGTAAAGGTACCTGAACAAAATCTCACGAAGACATAGGTACAGATTTATCCCGGAAGCGGTCCACTACCCTACACGGAGGTGAAAACCTCACGAAGGACTAGTTTCTCACTCCCACTTAAAAGGGTAAAATCATTTGACTCATGTAATGTGTAATGCAAACAACACTTAAATACATGAATGCAAAAAGATGTCATGAATTTTAAAAAAAAACTTTCTCGACCATAAGACAAAAATTAATCAACTTTGCAGCTCGATTCTCTTATTTTTTTAAAAATGTCCCCAGTGGAGTCGCCAAGCTGTCGAAACCAACTTTATTTTTGGAAAAAAACAAAAATTAGTTGTCGATGAAAATTTGGAGTCGCCAGCAAGCTTTTATTAAGGTGTGATTGGATCACCTAAAAAACGACTTTGGTCTACGAGTTTCAGAAAAATGGATTCGGGAGTCAGTTACGTACGAGGAAGGATTAGTACCCTCGTAACACCCAAAAATTGGTACCAAATTGATTAATTAACGTCTTATAGTCGAGAGTAAAAAATATGCAATCCTTAATCAAATTATTTATTAAGACTTTCTCATTTTGAAAAAAAAGAAAAATATCACACCTAATGCGTTAGGGCACAACATTTTATTCTCTTCAAGATGAGTTAGTCTCTTCAAGATGCGTTAGGGCACAACATTTTATTCTCTTCTATGAAAGTAGACTCAATAAGATTTAATTCTATATCTCATCCACCCTCTAATTCATTTGCTACTATCCTTGGTGATTTTTCAAAATCACGTCACTACTGCTATCTCAAAACTGATTCACTGCCAATTTTTACTTTTTCATGATTTCTATGCATAATTTATCACCTAGACTTTTATAACAACAAACACCTTCATACTTAGCCATTTTATTAACTATTCATCATCAAATATTTACATATCATCTTTTGGTCATAATTTAAGAATATACAATCGAAATGACTAAGTCCCTATACATGCCATAGCTCGAAACATTTATCGTCTTAAAATACCGAGTTGTGGTGATTGATAGTGTGAACGCTCTCCAACGTCTTCAAGATCCCGACTATGCTTGATAATACTATATGAAAGAAAAAGAAATAAAAGAAGTAAGCATTAAGCTTAGTAAGTTTACAAGTAAATAAATAACAACATTTAACAAAAATAATGATATGCAAGTATCATGTTCTTAAGTTTCCTTTTTACTTACTCTCATTTACTTGTTTATTTACTTACCTATTTAGATAGCTTAAGATTACAACTTACTCTTCTCTTGCTGAAATATTAGTTCTCACTGATATCATAACATATTCTTAACTCTTATAACTCACTTGAAGTTGCTAATTATACTTTTACTTGAACTTCGATAGAACATAATCTGTTTTCTAGCCCGTTGAGCCACATTGGAATAAAAGGATACTTGGGTCTCATATCTAATAATAACATGCCAAAGCCATGTCCCAGACATGGTTTTACATGGAATGTTTCCTGTACTGCCAATACCATATCCCAGATATGGTCTTACATGAGAGTTCTCATATTGGTGCCCATGCCATGTCCCAGACATGGTCTTACGGGAGACCTCTCATCTCGGTGCCAACGCCATGTCCCAGACATGGTCTTACATGGGACCTCTTATCTCGGTGCCAAGGCCATGTCCCAGACATGGTCTTACATGGGACCTCTTATCTCGGTGCCAACGCCATGTCCCAGACATGGTCTTACATGGGACCTTTTTACCCAAATGTCATGACATTTGTATCCGATACATTCCTTATGTTTCAACGGGACTTTTTAACACTGATTCTCTGTCATCTCATACTTGAGTCAACATTAAATAAATTCATGAAATAAATATATAATTTCTGGAAAATAAAAACATTAATAATAATTATTAAAATATTGCATTTATTTACTGTGAACTTACCCCGGTACAAAAATGTGATCAAATCAAACACTTTAGTCCTCAATCTTTTTCTTTCCCCGGTCTAGCTCCAGATTTCGTTCTTCTTGATCTATAATAGCAAATTTAGCTTATTTAATACTCACATCCATCAAAACAGTCCTTGACTCAATTTTGGAAAAAATACAATTTTGCCCCTAAACTTTTGTGTATTTACACTTTTGCCTCAAAGCTCGGAAATTAAACTTTATCTCTTTTTATTATGTTTTATAACATGCTGAACATTTTTCCCTTCTATGACAACATCAAATTCTTACTCTAACACTTATGAACATTAGGTATTTTTACCGATTATGTTGTTTTACTCGTTTTCACTTAAAATCGCTTAGCAAAAGTTGTTTAACATAATTTCAAGCTTCATATTCTACCATACAACATAAAAATAAACACATTTCACCTGTGGGTATTTTTCCAAATATAAAACCTAGGTTAAATTATTGCTAGAATAAGCTAAATCAAGTTACCGAGACTTCGAAAACGTAAAGAACATTAAAAACGGGGCTTGGAATCACTTACTATGGAGCTTGGAAGCTTGAAAACCCTAACTATGGCTTCCCCCTTGCTATTTTCATTCACCATGGAGAAGATGATCACATTTTTCCATCTTTTTCCCTTTTTAATTCATTTTATTACTAAATTACCAAATTGTCCCTAACTTAAAAATTTCCCATTTCACTTATCTAATGTCCATTTTTGCCTACCAACTTAACCAATGGTCTAATTACCATATAAGGACCTCCAATTTAAAGTTTCATAACAATTGGACACTCTAACATGTAGAACTCAACTTTTGCACTTTTTACAATTTAGACCTTTTGACTAAATTGAGTGCCCAAACATCGAAATTTTTGAACGAAATTTTCACAAAATCATTCCGTGAAATCGTAGACAATAAAAATATAAGAAAAATAAAATTTTCCTCATCGAATTTGTGGTCCCGAAACCACTGTTCCGACTAGGACCAAAATCGGGATGTTACACATCCTTTGTTTTTCTTCCTTTTTTGCTATTGTTTCTGTCAATTTCATTATTGTCATATGGTTTACCTTTTATGTTTTCTTTTTCCAGTTTATGCAAAACAATTTCTCTTAGTCAGTTTGTTTTGATTTTAAAGTTGGAAATGGTTGTAATGGGTGCTTTTAGAGTAGTCTTACAATGAGGGTGGATATTAGTATCGATGGAAAAACAACAATGAAGAAGAAAATGATGTTAAAATTCATTGTCATTAAGTGTTTATATACATATCATATAAAAAAGAATAAATTAAATTGTTCAAAAAATAAAAGTATAGGGACTAGTTTTAACAAATGGAAAATATAGTAAAAGTACGTTAAGCGAAATAGAGAAGGTAGGAAAATAGAAGGAGGAGCAAAAGAGAACGGAAAAAAAAGAAAAAAAAAGGGAAAGTTAAAAAAATATAAAAAATAAATTGCTCAAGACGAAAAAAATATAGGGACCAATTATATAATTTAATCTAAAATTTTCATTTGAAATGATGATTTAACGTAACACTTCAGCTTACCATTACACCGTTAATGGTAATTAACGGCTCAGTGACTAAAATGTTACAATTCGAAAACAAAAGAGACTAGAATGTAACATTTAAAACATAAGTGACTAAAATAAAATTTGAGGCAAACAAAAGTGACTATTTTGGTAGCTTACCCAAATAAAAGTTTCAAATAATTTAATGACTATTTTGTAACTTTTCAAAATTGAATGATCAAAATTAAAATTAACTAATAGTTTAATGATATTGAGTATAGTTTATTTATTTAATTAATACATGTACATGCAAAAAAAAAGTTCGTAAGTACTTAAATAATTTATAAACTTCTTTTAGTTTTATATTTATCTTTATTCTTAACTTAAAAATAATCGTGTATTTGACACAATACTTTTTTTATTCCACAAGTAGCCTTAGAAAATTGAAACGTGTTTCTTTTGAAAAATATTTTTTTAATAATTTACTATATCTTTATAGGACATTTGTCAACCCCTAACCTGCTTGTGAAGTTTAAAAACTTCACTAACAATATATCAAATATTTTCTGTAACACCCCAAACTCAGCCTAGACGTTATGGCCGAATCCGAAGATATCACAATTAAGGGTTTTGAAAACTAAATCGTTACGATAAATCATTCCAGTTCTATATCTCATATTCGTTTATATCTATTATTGAAAGCGTTATTTAATTATTTAATTGCCAAAATGTAATTTACAACAGAAGTCATAGAAAACATTATTTTTGGAAATCCCTTTCGTATTTTTGGAAACCTTTGTTTTAGTAAGAACCTCATTTTTAATATCCGTCGCAAAAAAAAAAAGTTAAAACAGAAATCCAAATCCCAAATTTAAACCAAACAATCCGGAGAGTCCAATTATTACAAAACTCCCAGAAATAAACCTTAAGTTAAAATAAAAACCATAATCTTAAATAGTTTACGAACTCGTGGTCACCGTGAGGATCCATCACACCGATTCGCCTAAGCCCGTGGATTACTTGAACAGAACAGTCAAACATATGTGAGTTTTCATAAACTGAGTGTGTAACCCAGTAGAAGCAAACATGTAATACATACAGAAATCATATATACAATCAGATTCAGATTCAGACTCACGTCCTTTACAGATACATATAAAAGATTTAGATATGTAGAACAAATATACAGAATCCTACCCCCATCCTCTACACACCAACTCCGACCATCCCATCACACTATGTGGGGTTAAAAACACCTACCCATCCTTACACACCATCACGTGTCATTACGACACATATCAGATAATATGCAGCCAAGCTGCCAGAATATAGGTGAAGGTTGCCATACAAAACACTTCCTCTACATATACAAAACCCACCCCAGTCACAGATACAGAAATAACCGATACAGTAATGTCATGCATAACATGCTCATATACAGATGTCTTATATATACTTAACAGAATAATCAGACATGCATAACAGTTCTTACTCAGAGCAGAATATCAAAATATTAGATCACGTAATTTTAGGGTTTGGTTAGCCCTTACTGACCTTATGGTAGACCCACAGTCGATCGGAATGACCCGTGCGATCTTAGGGTAAATTTAAAAAATATGGGCCCATATGCTCGTGTTGGCCCACACGCCCAGATTGACCTCACCCGTGTGACCCACACGTCCTGGCCCAAAACCCACACATCCGTGTGGCCCACACGGCCACACTCACACCACCACACGGCCGTGTCTTGTAGACGACCATGCATTTATGAAACACACGGCTGTGTCTCGCACACAGCCAACCACTCGGCCAGGAACACGCCCGTGTGGCGTCAATAGAATGGTTTTTTGGCTTTCGCCGAAACTCGATTTTCTACGTTTTGGGAACACACTTGATATGATTTTAATACGAAAATAATACTGGGCTTCTGAGACCTAAAAATAGAGTACCCAACATCGATTTAGCTAATTGATTAACGAATTCGACACAAGAATCTACACGGAATCGACTTACCACCAATGAGAAACCACCTCTAATGCGCACTAAACCGGTGAAGTGCAATTCCCTGCTCCACAATCTGCTCCTAAACACGAATTACCACTAATCAATCACTACAGATTGTCATCACCAAAATCCCAGACTAAAAGTTATAGAAACACAAAACTTACTTACCAGCCGAATAGAGAACTCGACAAACCAAAGGCACGATTAAACGATAGATTCACAAATAGAATTGAAGAAGAAGAAGAACGAAACAACGATTTACCGAAAAGAGAAAAAAATGTCAGAAACGACAGAGAAACTTGAAGAATAACGTTAGAGGAAAATTTTGGAAAGAGAGAAAAGATTTGAAAAGAAAGAATAAAAATAAAAATGTAATCAAAATAAAACCCCGATAACTCTCCACTAACAACATAATCTTAACTACCTCAGAATCCCAACTCCATGAAACTCTAACACAAAACCGAGCAAAAATAATATCCACGCTCGCTTAGGGATTCAAACACAAGACCTCCAACGTTCTAACTCCTTTACCACTCGAACCAGCAAGCTTATTCTGATATAGATTAATAGATAGTTTTATACAAGCTCACTCAACAAGGGTAAGACTTGGATCTAAAATAACAAAGTTTTGCCAAAAGTGGGAATTGAACCCAAGACCTCACACACACACCCAAAACACTTAACCACTGAAGCAGATACACAGTTGTGTCAAAATTTTATAGATACAAAATTAAGTTAAGCGGGGCGTTACAGCTCTACCCCCTAAAAGATATTTTGACCTCAAAATTTACCTGATTTGAACAGATGAGGATACTGCTGACGCATCACGTCCTCAGGTTCCTACGTGGCTTCCTTAGTGCCATGATTCCGTCACAAAACCTTAACTAACGAAATAGACTTCCTCCTCAGAACCTTAATATCACGATCCAAAATCTGAACCGGCTCCTCCTCAAAAGTCAAATCTGGTCTAACCTCGATCTCCTCAATAGAGGCAATGTGAGATGGATTAGACCGATATTGCCTCAACATCGAGACGTGAAACATATCGTGAATACGATCCAACTTTAGAGGTAGCTCCAACTGATAAGTGACCGGTCCCATACGCTTCAGAATCCAATATAGTCCAATAAACTTAGGGCTCAACTTGCCCTTACGACTGAATCTCAGAACTTTATTCCCCGGAGAAACCTTAAGAAATACGAAGTCACCCATAGAGTACTCGATATCTCTCCTTTTCAGATTCGCATAGGACTTCTGTCTATCAGAAGTCACCTTCAGACAATCCCAAATCAGTCTAACCTTATTTTCAGTCTCAAAAACCAACTCAAGACCCAGAACCCGATGCTCATCTAATTCAGTCAAACATAGCGGAGTACGGCACTTACGATCATACAAGGACTCGTAAGGTACTATTTGGATGTTAAAATAGAAACTGTTATTGTAGGCGAACTTAGCTAATGGCAGAGAATCCTCCCAACTACCTCAGAAATCTATCACACAACTCCAAAACATATCATCTAGTATCTGAATCACTCTTTTAGATTGATCATCGGTCTAAGGATGGAACGCAGTGCTGAAGTCTAATCTCGAATCTAGAGCCTCATGCAGTTTCTTTTAGAACTGAGAAGTGAAACGAGGATCCCTATAAAAAATTATCGAAATTGAAACCCCATGCAGTCTTACAATCTCAGAGATATAAAGCTTCGCTAACTTTTGCAAAGAGTAGTCTGTCTGAACTAAAATATAATGAGCAGACTTGGTCAATCGATCCACGATGACCCAGACAGAATCCTTCTTAGTGGGTGTTAAGGGCAACCCACTAACAAAGTCCATCGTCACTTGTTCTCATTTCCATAAGAGAATCTTAACAGATTATAACATACCTGAAGGTAACTGGTGCTCAGCCTTAACCTGTTGGCACATCAGGCAACGAGCAACAAACTATGTAACCTCACGTTTCAAACCCGACCACCAGTACAGTTCACGAAAATCTCGATACATCTTATCACCATCGGGATATATAACATAAGGGCTACTATGCACCTCCTTCAGAATCGACTGCCTCAAATCAAAATCATTCGGCACACAAATCTGACCTCAAAAACACTAAACTTTATCCTTATTCAGTCCAAAATCAGAAGTACCGCCACTCACAATCTGACAAAATCGCAAACCCAGATACTCATCCTCTAACTGGTTATCCCGAATTTGATCAATCCAAGTTGGCTTAACTTGCAACTCGGCTAATAGACCTCTATCATCGAAAAAACTAAGACGAGCGGACATCACTCTCAAATCAATCATTGCTCTACGAGTAAGAGCATCGGCCACTACATTGGCCTTACCAGGATGATACTCTATCGTGTAGTCAAAATTTTTGAGCAACTAAATCCAGCGACACTGTCTAAGATTCAACTCTTTTTGAGTAATGAGGTATTTGAGGCTCTTGTGATCAGTGTAAATGATACACCTCTCACCATACAAATAGTGCCTTCAAATCTTTAACGTAAAAACGACAACAGCCAACTCGAGATCATGTGTCAGATAATTCCTTTCATGTGTCTTAAGCTAACATGATGCATAAGCCACAAACTTACCATCTTGCATCAGTATACATCCCAAACTGACGTGCGATGCATCATTGTACACCATAAACTCTTTACCAGATTCAGGTTATATCAGAACAAAAGCCTGAGTCAGAACAGACTTGAGCTTCTCGAAGCTCGATTGTTGTGCATCCATCCAAACAAAAGGAACACCCTTGCGCAGAAGCTTAGTCCTAGGAGCTGCAATCAAAGAGAACCCCTAAAAAAAACGCCAGTAGTGTCCTGCAAGACCCATAAAACTACGAATCTCAGATACATTCTTAGACTGTTTCCAATCAAGCACAACCTCAATCTTTCTAGAATCAACTCGAATCCCCTTAGCAGAAACCACGTGGCAAAGAAAAGTTACCTCACGCAACTAGAACTCACAGTTGCTCAACTTAGCGTAGAGCTATTTCTCTCAGAGTATCGAAGCATTACTCTAAGATGCTCATCGTGCTCATCCTCGGTCTTAGAGTAAACCTATGCAATAATAGAGTGAAATTGGGTAAGAAATGGATCATTTTGGGTTCACACGGCCTGAGACACGAGCGTGTGACTTGGCCTTGTGAGGCACATGGCCTTGTGACATGGTCATGTGTCATTTGAAAGTCCTTTGTATGCAAGTCAATGAGTTACACAGCTTAACACACAGCCTGACACACGGGCGTGTGACATGGTCGTGTGACCCTACTTAGAGAGTTACACTGGTGAGGACACGAGCTAGGACACAACCGTGTGTCTTTTGTTTGAAAGTTACATGGCCTGGCCACATGACCGTGTGTCATCTGTTTTCAAAATTTTCTTATTTTCCTAAATTTTTGATTTATTTTTAAATTAGTCTCGAATCGCTCCCAAGCTATTTCTTGGACTTCAAGGGCTCAGTTGAGGGATGAAACGTATGTGAATGAATTTTATGAATTTAAAGATTTTTAATTGATCGATAATATTCTTTAATCCTAATTTGGTGACAGATACAGGTTAAGGATGTTACATTTAGTGGTATTAGAGCTAGAGTTTAGTCGATTCTCAGATTGAGTTTAATGTGTTTAAAAATTAGAACGTACATGCCATATAACCTGTGATAGTGTGATATAAATTGATCCGGTCTAACCCTGTTTCTTTGTAGATTCTAAAAGATACCATCAAATATAGAACGTGAGGAGACTAATGAAGTGGATAGTCATGTCCTGTCTACTGACACTGGTACGAGCCATAGTATATCAATTCTATCGATGTCTAAAAATGAGGTTAAAAATATGTTCTTTGGACTGATGAGGCAGTGGTTTTCTAAGTTTATGCAGAATAATCTAATGATGCCACGACCACTGCCTCCTCCTACGCCACCTACTGTACCACCTACTGCTCCTTTTGTAGTACCTACTGAAGTACCATCGGCTGTACCTCTTACGATGCCACCACCTCCGACAATTGGATTGAAATGATGAATTCTTGCTAATAAAGTCAGGAAGTATGGGGCAAAAGAATTTCGAGGTAGATCAGAGGATGATCTTGCAAAGGCTGAATATTGGCTCGAAACTATTCAACAGGTTTTTAATGGAATGGCCTATCCCCATGATGATTATCTCAAGTGTGCTGTATCACTATTGAGAGAGGAAGCTTATAGTTGGTGGGCAACAATAACTGTAGTAGTCTTGGAAATGATATTCATTGGGATTTCTTCAAATCAAAATTTAGAAAGAAATGCATTAGCAAGAGATATCTAGACAAGAAAAAGAAAAAGTTTCTGGAACTAAAACAGGGAAATAAATCAGTGGCTGAGTACGAGAGAGAGTCTGCATATTTCAGCGAGTATGCTTGAGAGATTGTGTCGACGAAGGAGTGAATGTGTACCCTTTTTGAGGACGGATTAAATGATGAGATCAAAATGACGATAGGTGGCACACAAATATGGTAGTTTGTGGTATTGTCTGATCGGGCCTAGAAAATAGGGGAAATTCTTAACCAGAAGAGACAAAGAGAAAGAAAGGCGCGAGACTTTAATAAGAGAAACTTTCCTAGTAGGTTCTCCGCGCCACCACCAAAGAAAGCAAGAGAAGAAGATAATTGTGTTACTATATCATTAGAATTTTCAAGTAGAAGCAGACCAAGATAGCCTGATTCAAAGTTTCAAAATTAACCTACTGATAGTATGTCTAGTGTTCGTAATGCCCCAAGACCCTTATGTGATTTCTATGATAAGCCTCACACCGAAGAATGCAAATATAAGCCGGGTGCATGTCTAAGATGTGGAGCAACTGATCATTTCGTATGAAATTGTCCAAAACCATTGGGAGAAAAAGATGATCAGAGTGTAAAATCCCTGTCAACGTCACAAAAGGATAGACGCCCTGGTCAGAGTAGTAATGCAGGGATAAGTCGTACTGATGCTAGAGATACCACTGCTAGACCCGAGGTTAGAGCACCTGCTCGAACTTATGCTATACAAGCCAGAGAGGAGGCTACCATGCCTAATGTTGTTACAGGTATATTTTACGTTTTTGATGTTACTGTATATGCCTTGATTGACCCTAGATCAACCCATTCATATATTTGCACTGCATTAGCCACTGATAAAAATTTACTGGTCGAATCAATTGAATTTGATATTCAAGTCACAAATCCACTAGGTCACAGTGCAATAGTTAATTTAATTTGTCGTAAATGTCCAATGAAAGTCTAGGGCTATGAGTTTTCTACTGATCTGATGTTATTTCCTTTTTATGAGTTTGATATAATATTGGGTATGGGCTGGTTATCGTTACATGATTCAGTGGTTAACTGTAGACAGAAAATAAGCAACTTGAAATGTCCTACAGGTGAATTAATAATGGTTGAATCAGAAAGATTAAACAGTGTTACTAGAGTCGTTTCGACAATTACCGCACAAAAAATGATTTTTAAGTGTTGTAAAGTGTTTCTGGCTTATGTACTAAATACTTGGGATTCTGGGTCGAAGTTGGATGAAGTACCTATTGTTAATGAATTTGCAGACTTATTTTTTGAAGAATTACTAGGTTTACCACCAAAACGTGAAGTTGAATTTGTTATTGGTTTGATACTTGGAACTGTGCCGATATCGATTCCATCGTATAGAATGACACCGACTGAGTTGAAAGAACTTAAAGAAGAGTTGCAAGAATTATTAGATAGAGGTTTTATTCGTCTGAGTGTGTCTCTTTAGGGTGCACCAATACTATTTGTGAAAAAGAAAGATGGTACATTGAGATTGTGTATAGACTATCGACAACTGAACAAAGTGACGATCAAGAATAAATATCCACTGCCTCAAATTGATGAGCTGGTTGATCAGATGAAAGAAGCAATCGTGTTTTCTAAAATTGATATCAGATCGGGATATTATCAGATGCGAGTGAAAGATGTGATGTGATGATGGCTGCATTCAGAACCCGATATGGCCATTATGAATTTTTAGTAATGCCATTCTGATTGACTAATGCTCCTGCTGCATTTACGGATCTGATGAACTAAGTTTTCCAACCTCAGTTGGATCGATTTGGGGTTGTTTTTATAGATGATATATTGATTTACTACAAGTCAGAATCTGAACATGCTCAACACTTAAGGATTGTACTGCAGATTTTGTGCGAGAAATAGTTGTATGCAAAATTTAGCAAATCTAAATTCTAGCTTAAGGAAGTTGGATTTCTAGGACATGTGGTTTCTTCAGAAAGGATACGTGTTGACCCGAGTAAGATCTTGGCTATTACCAACTAGAAAGCACTGAAGAATGTCGCGGAGGTATGAAGTTCACTGGAATTTGTAGGATACTACCGACATTTTGTTAAAAACTTCTCTGTAATAGCCCTACCGATGACCAAGTTATTATAGAAGAATGTCCAGTTTGTTTGGTCAAATGAATGTAAGTAGAGTTTTGACCAACTGAAGAAGAGGTTGACAGAAGCTCCTATATTGACATTACCTGAATCTGGAAATGAATTTGTTATTTATAGTGACGCGTCACTTAGTGGACTGGGATGTGTGTTAATGCAAACTGGAAAGGTAATTGCATATGCTTCTCGACAGTTAAAGCCTCATGAAAGAAACTACCTGACACACGATTTGGAATTAGCTGCTATTATTTTTCCCTGAAGATTTGGCATCAATACCTTTACGGTGAAAAGTGCCACATATTTTACGAATCATAAAATTCTGAAGTATTTAATGACTCAAAAGGAACTAAATTTGAGGTAGTGACGATGATTAGAATTATTGAAAGATTATGATCTTGTAATTGACTATCATCTTGGGAAAGCTAATGTGGTTGCAAATACTTTAAGTAAAAAATCGATGTTTACTTTGGGAGCTATGAATGCACATTTGACACTAGAAAGTGATTGTTCTGTTGTAGTTGAACTCAGGACTAAACCATTATTCCTTTAGCAATTCACGAGTTGCAAATTGAAGATCTAAAGTTATTAGCCTAATGAGAACAAATCGAGAGTGACTTGACTACATGATTCACTGTTGGGGATGATAGTGTGATGTATTTTTGAAACAGAATATGTGTACCACATTATCTATAGTTGAAACAGGACATTTTATTAGAGGCTCATAGTAGTACATACTCTATATATCCGGGTAGTATTAAAATGTATAACGATCTAAAGAAAATGTACTGGTGGCCAGGAATGAAACATGAGATCTTAGAGCTCGTGGCTAAATGTCTGGTTTGCTAGCAGGTAAAGGCTGAACATCAGATACTGTTTGGGTTGTTAGAACCTATTACTTTCCTTGAATGGAAAAGGGAACGAGTTACGATAGATTTTGTAGCTGGACTTCCACTGACATCGAGAAAGAAAAACTCGATTTGGGTTATTGTTGACTGACTGACTAAATCAACTCATTTCATTCCAGTCTGTACTAATTACCTGCTTGAGAAGTTAGCAGAATTATATGTAATAGAGATTGTTAGATTGCATGGAGTGCCTTTATTCGTTATCTCTGAGAGAGATTTGGGATTTACCTCGAGATTTTGGGGTAAGCTTCATGAAGCTCTGTGAACCAAGATTAATTTTAGTACAGCATATCATCCGTAGACAGATGGGCAGTCGGAGTGGGTAGGAAGATATGTTACAATGTTCATCCTCGAGTTTGAAGGTAGCTGGGAAAGATATTTGCCGTTAGTGGGATTTTCTTATAACAACAATTAGCAATCTAACATTAAAATGGCACCATTTGAGGCTCTATACAAAAAGAAATGTAGAACGCCATTGTACTAGTCAGAGTTGAGCGAATCTAAGCTCACTGGCACCGATCTGATACAGGAAATGGAGGATAAGGTATGGATAATTCGTAATTGTTTAAAAGCGGCGTCTGATCGTTAAAAGTCATATGCAGATTTAAAATGGAAGGATATAGAGTTTACCGTTGGCAACCTAGTATTTCTGAAAGTCTCACCTTGGAAAAAGGTGCTACGTTGATCGGTTGTTTAACGTCACAATAATAACATGCAAGCGTACACTGTCAGTGCAAGTTTAATAGACAAATATGATTATGTCGGATATCGATCCCAGAGGATGGTTGTCTTTTTTCTATCAAAGTCAGTACAATAAATAGATAGAAACAAGATAAATTGTGAGAGTAGTTGTCGAAGCAATAACTTGAAAAAAAATAAAATAAAATATGATAATGGTAAACTGGGGTCCTCAACATGAATATTCAACAGAGTACTAAGTGCTCACAAGGTATAAAAGGATAGGTGATTGTCGATGCATTAAATTGCAATGAATATCTTACCAAGCTTAACTTCTATATTTAATCTAAGACTTAAACATGCACATTAACGACACTTTTCGATGATGGCAATGGAACACTATTAAGATCAAGTGAATTAAATTCCTTTAATCCTAAAGCAACTTCCGTTTTCATGCTTGTTAGCTTGAACTGTCGCTGCAATTTCCAGTGTCAATGACCGCAATAACACTTCCATGCTAAAAACATTCAAACCCAAATATTAAACAGTAGAATCAAGATTGAATAAAATAATATTTAACCCAGAAATCATGTGTACTTCCATACAAACATGAAATAGAAATTAATCACCATCGTTTAGAAAAGAAATATAAAAGAAATAAGTGGAAAATACTATTCCTAGACAATCTCGACTTGAATCTCTCCATTCCCTCTTGTGTCGCACTCAGGGCTCCTTGTCAGGAGCTGATCTGCATCTCTTTCATGTCAGTTCACTCGTAGGAAACTTAAGCCGCCATAGCCGAAAAGCTTCAAAAGATAGGTTGAAGAAGATAATACCCCCAAAAAGCCTCCTCTCATTGTTTTCCTTTTTACGTGAATATTAATATGTATCCAAATAGCACAAGTGTCCTTTCATCAGAATCATGTTGCCTCTGTACGTACAAGTTGGTTGTACCAGACTAGACAACTCACACATTTTTGTTCTTATTTGGACAACTATCAGGTGTGACGACAATTCTAGGCGCTATCTAGAAATACTCATGCAGCGACATTAGTACCAAAACAGGGCAAAATTAAGGATAAATAGGCTAAGATCCACTGAGTTATAAAATGTAATTTGCTAAAATAAAAATGCTAAAATATGTGCTAAAGATAACTAAATGAGGACAAATTAACCAATAAGTAGGGAGAAAACATATGTTCTTTCTAGTACTATCACGCACCCCCAAACTTGAGTCTTTACTTGTCCTCAAGTAAAAAGAAACTAGCAAGGCTACACAAGAATTCACTAAGGCAAATGATCATTCTAGCAAATTGAATCACCTAAAATTCCAATGAATGAGTCATATTCAGATGATAGAATATTGCATCGACAATACATAAGTATGAATGAATAAGATTGCAACTTTATCAAAACCAACATCATGCTTTAAATCCTAAATTCTATCTACCAATACAACATTTATTGTACAATATGTCTTTTTTTTTTGAATAAGGGATATTGTTGCATTACCGTACCCTTGTTCCTGAGAAGTAACGATAGAGTGCAATAAACCCCCAGGGAGTACATAATTGTGTCGGCACACACTCATGCAGGGACAACCTTTGACCAGATTCATTTTTCTAACGCTTGCATTGGAGCGTTCCCTCTTTATCATTTCATAATACACCTACTTTGGAGTGTCTCTTATTCATAACTATATATATAAGTAGCTGTAAAAGGCAAATTCATTCAAAATTCAAGGAATGCTACTAGTCATCCATTATTAATGCAACCTAAATCATTCATCAAAGAATTGAAGATACAAAATTCAGTCAAATTTATCCAACTCATTCGTTGATAATTCACATGATTCAAGAATTAAGCATCGAATATAAGAAAAATTTTCAAACACATTTGCATTAACCGTAAATAAACTTTTCTTACTTTATTAAACTAAAAAAAAAAATTGAAATGTGAGTGTATTTCCAGACCCCTTACACATTCCCCCAAACTTAAAGTTTGCATTGTCCTTAATGCACTAAAATTAAAATGCAATGACAATAGAAATGCAACGACAATGTGCACTAACAAAATAAAAATTACAGCTACATGCAATGCATGAACACTACAACTAAAAAATACTGAAAATAAACTAACTTAGTTTTCCTCAGCCATAGATGTGGCTACACGATGTTTCTTCTTCCTCCTATTTTTGTCCTTCTTCTTGCGCTTTTATTCTTTGGAGCACTTTCTCTTCTTTTCTTTGGGCTTAGCACGGTCCTCAGATCACTCCTCAAGTGATATGCTCTCATTCTTGATGAGTGATAAGTGACAGTATAATAGTACGAATTGCGTTGACAATAAAGCCCAAGTGCGTCGAAAATGGTACCTAATTATTCTGCAAAAAGAAAAGTAAAATAAACTTGAACAAACACAATAAAATTAAATAAAATCACATAATGATAAATTTAATAAATATTAAATTTCTTTGATCAATTTAATGGTTTCTACCTGCTTTTGATTAATATTCCCAAAATAGTGTTTCAACTGCTGTCCATTCACTTTGAACTGCTGACCATCATGTAAACCTCTGATTGTGACTACACCATGAGGAAATACTTCGACAACTTTGAAAGGTCCAGACCAATGTGAGCGCAATATACCTGGGTGTAATTTTAGTCTAGAATTGAATAATAAAACTTGTTGACCCGCGATAAATTGTCGCTGCAAAATAATTCTGTCATACTATGATTTGGTCTTTTCCTTGTAAATTCCAGTGTTTTAATCGGCATTTCGCCTAATCTTCTCTAGTTCAGTGATATCCAAATAGCCTTTTCTTTCCAGAAACTTCATAATCCATGTTCACTTGCTTAATTTCCCACATTGCTTTGTGCTCCAGTTCAACTGGCAAGTGACACGCTTTCCTAAAAACCAATTAATACGGCGACATCCCTAATGGAGTTTTGTATGCTATCCGCAATGCCCATAAAGCGTCATCCAGTCTGGAAGACCAATCTTTCCTCGAAGGGTTCACAACCTTCTCAAGAGTGTTCTTAATTTGTTGATTCGATACTTCAGCTTTTCCATTAGTTTGTGGATGCTAAGTTGTAGCCATTCTATGATTAACTCCATATCTCTTCTGTGCGGCTACCACTTGGTTGCAATGAAAGTGTGTACCCTGATCACTAATCAATGCCTTTGGTGTGCCAAAGCAGGTGAGTATATGCTTGTGAAAAAGATTAAGCACTGTCTTTGCATCATCCTTTGGGATTGCAACAGATTCAACCCACTTCGAGACATAGTCAACAACTACTAATATATAAAGATTTCCAAATGAACTTAGAAATGGTCCCATAAAATCCAAACCCCAAACATTGAACAATTCAACCTTCATAATTGGTTATTGCAACATTTCATTGTGTCGGGATATAGAACCAGTGAGTTGACACCTATATCATTGATTCACAAAATTGTGGGCGTCTTTGAATAATGAAGTCTAGTAGAATCCTGATTGGAGAACCTTAGCAGTAGTTCACATGCCACTGAAATGACCTCCATAAGGAGCATCATGATAATGCTTAAGGATTGAAAGCATTTTCTCTTCTAGAACACAATGCAGAATGATGTTTTCATTGCATACCTTGAATAAACACAGCTTGTTCCAATGATAATTCACTACTTCATGAAGAAGTCTTTCTTTTTTATGGCCTGTGACACCCAATGAGAGTTTTCCACACACTAGATAATTAACCAAATCCGTATACCAAGGGGTTGCATCTACAGCAAATAACTTCTCACCTGGGAATGCGTTGAAAATTTGAAGTATGTTTCCATCTTCATTGCCAACTTCCAATCGACACAAATGGTCTGCAACTTGATTCTCTGAACCTTTGCTATCTTTTATCTCGATGTCAAATTCTTGCAACAGTAAGATCTAGCATATCAGTCTTGGTTTTGCATTCTTCTTTTCAAAAAGATATCTCAATGCCGAGTGATCAGTAAATACAACAACCTTTGCACCGACAAGATAAAAACGAAACTTGTTGAAAGCAAATATTACAACCAACAATTCTTTCTCTGTAGTGGTATAATTGATTTAAGCCTCTGTAAGAGTTTTGCCAGCAGAATAGATGGCGTGAAATATTTTTCCCTTGTGTTGTCCTAGAACAGCACCCATAGCAAAGTCGCTTGTATCGCACATAACTTGAAAAGGTTAAGACCAATCTAGTACAATGACAATGGGTGCATTTAGTAGCTACTTCTTTAATTGAATAAATGCATCCAGACATGCATCGTCAAAGAAGAATTTTTGATTCAGTTCTAGCAATGAGCATCAGAGTTTTGTAATTTTCGAGAAATCTCTAATAAATCTTCGATAAAACCCCGTATGCCTAAGAAAACTGAATACCTTTCACATTATTTGGTGGAGGTAATTTCTCAATGATTTCTACTTTAGCTTTGTCTACTTTAATGCCTTGACTAGAGATGTGATGGCCTAACACAATGCCTTTAGTTGCCATGAAATGACATTGTTCCCAATTTAGAACAAGATGCGTGTCTTCACATCGATTCAATACTTTATTCAAATTGTCAGTGCAATGATCAAAATCATTCCCATAGACTGAGAAATCATCCATAAAAACCTCTAAAGAATCTTCAATCATATCTGAGAATATTGCTATCATGCATCTTTGAAATGTGGCTGGTGCGTTGCAAAGACCGAAAGGCATACGGTGAAAAGCAAGTGTACCAAAGGGACAAGTGAAAGTTGTTTTCTCCTAATCCTCTAGTGCAACATCAATTTGATTGTACCCAAAATAGTCCTTTAATAATCAGTAATAGGCTTTTCCAGCAAGCCTATCCAACATTTGGTCAATGAAAGGAAATGAGAAGTGGTCATTCCTTGTGGAGCATTAAGTTTGCAATAATCCATATAGACTCGTCATCTTGTAGGAATTAATGTAGGAATTAATTCATCTTTGTCGTTGCTAACCACAGTGATGCCACTTTTTTAAAAACGCATTGCACTGAACTAACCCAATTGATATAAAAATAGGGTAAATAATTCAAGCATCAAGCCATTTTATAGTTTCTTTCTTAACAACTTCCTTCATCTTCTCGTTTAATCTTCTTTGTTGCTCAATTGATTGTTTGCCTTCATCTTCCAACTTGATCTTGTGCATGAAAAAAGATGGAATAATGCCTCGAATATCAGTTATACTCTAAGCAATAACTTTTTTATGTTTCTTAAGAATATGGACCAATTTCTCTTCTTGAGTTACATTCAGTGTTGCGAAGACAATAATTGGGAGAGTATTGTTAGCACCAAGAAAGACGTATTTAAGATGAGTAGGTAGTGGTTTCAATTTTAGAGTAGGAGCTTCATCAATAGATGGCTTAAAAATTGGAGCTGTTCTGTTGGCTAAGTCTAAGGATTCAATTTTCCATCCATGCTTGATTTAAATATTATTAACTTCAACCATGCTGTCACAACCATCTAAGAATTCATCATCAGGTGTCACTGCAAACTCCTCAGAAAGTATTGTGCTTTGGTCGTTGAATTCTTCTGTAATTAGATGATTTAGCACATCGATAGTATGACATTCTTCTTTTTCCTTGTATTGAATAGATTTGAAAACACTGAAGGTTGTCCCAAGATTATGGGAACCTCTTTGTCTGCCTCGCAATCAAGTATGATAAAATCAGCTAGAAAAACGAATTTATCCACACGAACTAAGATGTCTTTGATTTTCCCTTCAAGTTGAGCGAAGGATTGATCTGCTAGTTGCAATGTCACTGTAGTATGTTTCATGTGACTAATTCCTAACTTTCTGAAAGTAGATAGTGGCATTAGGCTGATGCTAGCTCTTAAGTCGCATAAAGCCTTGCCTAAATAATGGTTGCCAATTGAACATGGGATAGTAAAGCTCCCAGGATCTTTCATTTTGGGGGGCAACTTATTTGTCAAAACAGCACTACAACCTTTTGTGAGTTTAATAGTTTCAATATCACCGAGCTTTTTCTTCTTAGACAAGAGCTCTTTCACAAATTTCCCATAATTCAGAATTTGCATAAGAGCATCTACTAAAGGAATATTGACCTAAAGTTGCTTCAGTGTGTTCAGGAATTATTGGTACTGCTTATCCTGTTCATTCTCCCTAAATATTTTTGAAAAAGGTAAAGGTGGAGATATATCTGATTACGCCGACACCTTTGATTGCGTTGACAGTTTTGAGGGTCAGACATTAGGCATATGAGTGACAATTTGTGGAACTTCTTTGTCTGGTACATCAACAAGCTCTTCAGATTCAACCTTCTCAACAGGGATCACTTCACTAGTATCTTGAGGTGCTACAGTAGAGTCTATAGTCGGCTCGCCAGTTTGTTTACCACTCCTAATAGTGATAGCCTTGCAGTGTTCTTTCCCCCTCGGACTGGGATTTTTCGTGTCACTAGGTAGTGTGCCCGGTGGTCGAGTATTCAGATTCGAAGCAAGTTGTCCTAATTGTGCATCCAACGCCTGAATAGAAGATGAATTCCCTCGCATAATAGCTTCTGCGCGAGTAATATGCTCCCGCATTAAAGCCTTAATAACTACTAATGGGTTAGAAGGGGAAGCTTGTGTGTGCTATTGTTGTCGATGTCTTTGAACATGCTGATTTGGCATTGAAGAATGTTGTGGCTACATCTGAGTGTCCTGATTGTAGTTCTGTTGTTGTTGATTCTAATTCCCTTGTCTTGGATTATAATTGCCTTGAGTAGATATATACCCATATTGGAATGTTGCAACATTTTGTCCAGCAGTCTGAGTTTCCAAAGATTGTTGACTGCTTTCAGAATTATTATAAGAGTTGCCATAAGAATTTTTGTGGATGTTACTGACATAAAAGACATTTTCTGCATGTTGTGGACAATCTTCATAGCTATGGTTGTCACTGCAAATCCATAAAAAAAGTTAGGAACATCAACTTGTTGAGCGACTTGTATAGGTCCAACATTACTAGTCCCTTGCATTTTTTATCATATTTGCAAGAGAAGAAACTTGAGTACTAAGCGTAGATATTGCATCTGGTTCAATAACTCCTGGAGTAGCGTTTGCTTGTGCAGCTCTAGAGATAGGATATTGATAATCATTCTGAGCAATTCTCTCAAGAATTCTACAGCATCATTATAAGTACAATTTAGTAAAGGACCATTGGCTAATGCGTCAACAAGATTCCTTATGTGTGAATTTAGCCCATTATAGAAAATTTCAATTTGTGTTTCCTATAGAATGCCATGCATGGGGCAACGTCGAAGCAAATATTTATAATGTTCCCATGTAGTGTGAAGATTCTTATCATCTAACTGATGATAAGCAGTATTATCACTTCGGAAACGAGCATTCATTATTAGCTAGTTAAAATGCAAAACAAATTATGTTGCTAGTGCATTCCAAGAAGTAAATGATTCGGCAGGTATCCTAAGGAACCAAGTATGAGCTTTTCCCTGCAAGGAATAAGGAAATAATTGCATCTTCAAAGCTTCACCAGGAACACCTTTTCAACTAAAGTAAGCACAAATCAATAAAAATGATTTAAGATGTTCTCGTGCATCTTCATGTGGCAGTCCAACATATTGTCCATTAGAACTCAACATTTGAAATATTAGTGGCTTGAGTTCAAGATTCCTAGCTTGGATTGTTGGCCTAACAACTCTCGGTTGTAAGTCATCCAAGACAGGTACTACAAAGTCTCGTATAGTCCTATTTTGTAGTTGAACTTCTTGTGACAACAGTGGGTCATTATTATTTTGGTGCTGCACCTGGGGTATGTCTTTATTGTTTCTTGGTAAAGCCATATTCCTTTGATCTTGAAGTCTCCTCCAAATAGTTCTTTCAATTTCTGAATTAAAATTGGCAATAAACTCTAAATTTTTTTGGGTCATCAAAAACCTAAAATAAAATCTGAAAATAATGACAAAAAGAAAACAAGTTAGTGACAACTAAATGTTATATAATAAAAAAACAAAGTGCATAAAAAAATAAATATCAAACAAACGCCATCCCCGGCAGCGGCGCTAAAACTTGATTGGCTGTTTAAAGTCACAGCAATAATGTGCAAGCGTACACTGCTGAAGAAAGTATAGTCGACAGATATGAGTCTATTGGATATCAATCCCACGAGGATGGTTGTCTTTTGTCTATCAATGTCAGTGCAATAAATAGATAGAAACGAGATAAATTTTGAGAGTAGTTGTCGGAGAATTAACTTGAAAACAATAAGATAAAATATGATAATGATAAAATGGGGTCCCCAACATTAATATTCAACAGAATACTAAGTGCTTAGAAGGTATAAAAGGATAGGTGATTGTCGATGCATTAAATTGCAATGAATATCTTTCCAAGCTTAACTTCTATATTTAATCTAAGACTTAAACATGCACATTAACGACACCTTTCGATGATGGAAATGGAACACTATTAAGATCAAGTGGATTAAATTCCTCTTATCCTCAAGCAACTTTTGTTGTCATGCTTGTTAGCTTGAACTGTCGCTGCACTTTCTAGTGTCAGTGACCACAACAACACTTCCATGCTAAAAACATTCAAACTCAAAGATAAAACAGTTAAAGTAAGATTGAATAAAATAACATTTAACCCAAAAATCATGTGTACTTCCGTACAAACATGAAATAGAAAGTAATCACCAATTTTTAAAAATGAAATATAAAAGAAACAAGTGGAGAATACTATTCCTAGGCAATCTTGACTTGAATCTCTCCATTCCCTCTTGTGTCATACTCAGGGCTCATCGTCAGGAGCTGATTTGTGCTCTTTTCACGCCGGCTCACCCGTAGGAGACTTAAGCCGCCATAGCCGAAAAGCTTCAAAGGATAGGTTGAAGAAGCTAATACCCCCCAAAAAGCCTACTATTTTTTTCCTTTTTACGTGAATATTAATACTTATCCAAATACTCATACAGTGACATCAGTACCAAAACATGACAAAATTGAGGATAAATAGGCTAGGATCCACTGAGTTATAAAATGCAATTTACTGAATTGAAAATGTTAAAATATGTTCTAAAGATAACTAAATGGGGACAAATTAACCAATAAGTAGGAAGAAAACATATGTTCTTTCTAGTATTATCATACATTTCGGGAAAAATGAAAAATTGAGTCCGAGATTTATTGGACCATATGAGATTACTAAGAGAGTTGGCCTTATAGCATACATATTAGTTTTGCCTTCGGAACTTCATAAAATTCATAATTTCTTTCATGTTTTGATGTTGAGACGTTACCGGTCAAACCCATCACATGTAATTGCTTTTTATGAACCAATCAGGGTTTTGCCATGTGAAATAAAAGAACTTCGAAATAAGAAAGTACCGCTAGTTAAAGTCTTATGGAATCGTTACAGGGTAGAAGAAGCTACTTGGGAAACTAAAAACTTAATGGGATCACAGTAGCCACATCTAAGGGGGAGAGTTGTAACAGCCTTATTTTCAGTGGTGTTGGAAACAATGGTTTTGAGACCATAATTTCGATGAAATACTGTTTAGATACTATTTAATTAGTATATTTATGAGGTCTATAGAGTCATATTAAATTTTGGTTGAGAAATTTTATTGTTTGGATAGTTTAATAAGTAAAAAAGGCTAGATTGTAAAAACTACAAAGGCTGAATAGTTAAATTAAAGGGACTAAATAGACAATTTAACCTATGGAAAATTGGTTAGTGGGATTTGAGGAGTTTATGCGTAATAAAGGGACTAATGGACAATTTAACCCATAGTATATATATTAAATTAAACCTAAATTTAAAAAGGAAAATTTCATTATTTTCTTATCTTCCTCAAGACAAAACAAAGGAAAAATGCTAGGGTTTTAACTTTGATTTAAATCTTTGATTTGGTAAGTGTATTGATGCTCGTTTTTAGTAATTTTTATGTTTTTGAGTTCGTATCAGTTTGGTCTTAGCTAAATCGAGGACCCATTTCTGAAACTGTTAAATGTTATAAAATTTTCAATTGATGAATGAGGCTATTTCTTAAAGGTTATGATGAAATATGGAGCTTTTTTTGATAGATTAGACTATTTTAAAAAGTGATTTTTGATGATTTTGATGTTTAGGGACTAAATTGATTAAATGATAAATTGTTTGTACTTGAGATGAAATTATCGCTAATATGGATTGGTATGAAGTTATAGAATATTTGAGTATCATAGGTGTTTAGGAAAAATGAGTAAATTGCATGATTAGGGCCTAAGGACTGGATTGAATAAAGTAGAAAGTTAAAGGGCAAATAGGTAATTTGCCAAAAATGACTTAGTTGCTTGAAAGGATCAAATTGTGTTGTTATTCTAATTGATGGAATGAAATTATTATTTTTAGATTAAGAATGTGTTGATAATCATTGGAAAAGGAAAACTGCATAATAGTCCATGTACTCTAAAATCTCTTGCAAATCAGTTCGGTAAGTTTGTATGTTTATCTATATCCCTAAAATGCTAAAGTACCTTTTAATATGTTCTTAATGAATGATGTATCATATACTGAAAGCACGCTATATCGAACCAAATCTTACCGTTATACTGAATGAAGCTCAATCGAGGAAATCGTACCGTTATACTGAAAGAAGCTCAATCGAAAAAATCTTACTATTATACTGTATGAAGCTCAACCGAGCAAATGTTACTGTTATACTGAAAGATTTTCAATCGAGCAAATCCTACTGTTATACTGAGTGTAACTTGACTGAAGAGAAATCTATGGATATACCGAAGAAAACTTAGTTGAGTAATGTTCACTGAGTATACTGAATCACAGTATTAGTTGCTATTTATTGTTATAATCTGCATACAATGAATCCTCTATGTTTGACTCGAAAGGTTTATTAAATTCTGAACGAACTTACTAAGCTTCATTAAAGCTTATCCATATTTAGTTTATTTTGTAGATTACGTTTTGAAGGCTTGAAGATCGGATCAACGCTAGAAATCACACTATCCGGGAATCTTGGTAGACTTAATTTCTCAGTTTTGGTTTATGGCGTGCACTAGGACTCTATGTATTGTTATGTCAAATGCCTAGCTTTTGAGTAATAAGTTGTGATATGTTGTGCACTTGAACAACTTGTGATCTCCTACTTGTTACTTAAATGTGTTTAAAAGGTCATGGTATGAAATGATATGCTATGAGTTAAAATTAAGCTTGTAATGAAATGGATGTTTGTTTATAGAGATAAAATGTGTTTGTGGTTACAAAGTGGGAAATGAATTATGGTAAAACACATTGATGTGCCAAGGTTGGTAAATGTATGATACATAGAATGAATATATGATCATGTTTGAGTGTGTTTGAAGTTGAATTTCACCTTCCAAATGTGTACTTGAAAGTGTGTAGGAACCTATGCAATAAGGGAGTTAAATTGGGTAAAAAATGGATCATTTTGGGTTCACACGGCCAGATACACGGGTGTAACAGCCCATTTTAGTGATATCAGAACAGTAGTTTTGGGACCACAATTTTATGAGTAAATTATTATTATTTTATTTATTTAGTGTCTACGAGATTTTATCAAGGTCGTATCAAAAATTCGTTAAAATTTTTAATGTTTAATTGGTTAATTAAGTAAAAAGGACTAAATCATAAAAAGTAAAAAAAGTCGAGTTTTAATAGTTAAGAGAGTCAAATAGCCTTATAAGTGAATGTTAATGGACTTGAAAGGTAATTATACCATATAAGTTGATAGTGGATGTCCATAGATTGGTATTATTAAAATTTTGATAATTTTTAAAGGGTAAATTAGTAAATAAAATTAAAAATAACATGAGAAATAATGTTCATCTTCTTCATTTGATATCATCTCCACCGAAAATCACCATAGAAAGGGCTAGGGCATTAGGCCAAGTTCACTTTCATTGCATGTAAGTGTATTCAAGCCCATTTTTAATGATTTTTATGTTTTTGAGATCGTTGTAACTAGGTCTAGCTAGCCAATACCTTCGTTTTTGAATCTGTTAAAAATTTTGAAAGTTACCATTGATGAATCTTGAATGTTTTTTATGATAACCATGTGTTTGAAGCTTTGATTGTGTTATTTGGTTGAATTATGAAATGATTTTTGTTAGATTTTGATTTAAGGATTAAATTGTTCAAATGTCAAAATCTTAAGGTTTAATAGTGAATTTTGATGTACAATAGGGACTGTTAAAAGGTCTATAATATTTGGTTGTAACTTGATTCCAAGGAAATAGTCAATTTGATGATTTTCGGGTTAGAGGACTAAAGTGTAAAAATTGTAAATTTTTAGGGAAAACATGAAAATAATAAGAAGTTAAGGGTTGTGTATATCATATGAAATGTGGAATATGTATGAGATTAATATATTGTATTTAACTATCATATAGATCAAAACTTGGATAAAAAAGACTAATTGAGAAAACGGGAAAATAGCGAATTAGTCCTTGCGTGCTGGTCGAAATCGAATAGTAGGTAAGTTCATAGTGTTTTAATAAGTTAATGAATTTACATTTGTACTTTTACATTATAGTTCCTCAGTTAAAGATTGATAATTAATTATTACATGTTTGCACATACGTGCCCTTGTTTGTACTTCGGTACCCTTGTTTGCACATATGTGCCCCTGAACACATTTACGTGTGTTGTTATACTCTAGTAATCTTGAAATCTAATAGTATATGAATTTTATCTAATTGTGTTAGATTGAAAGTAATACTATGATCTTACTAAGTTGTGTAAACTTACTGGTTCTTGTGGATTGTTTTGTAGAGTTTTGTTGCTGACACTTTGGAAGGATCAATCAACCGACTCACTATCCGTCGAAGTTGGTAGTTTTTGTGTCTCTTAGGGTAGTGGCATGTATATGTGGCTAAATAGGTTTTTTGGTGCAATTTGATACTTTATTAAACTATGTCAATAAGTATTTTATAATAATTGTAAATTGGTTTCTTTTTGGTATAATTATAATGTATGAAAGTGAATACTTGTGGTATGTTTTAGTATATGATTGAACTAGGTTACTATGCAAGAAATGGATCAATGTTAAGATGTTTTAGTTGTTGATGTTTTGATTACTTTTGAGGTGCCTTTGAATGACATATTGGTTAGTTAAATTAGGACCTTTGGAATGGAAAATATATGTATGTTTAGGTATGGTATGATGCCTTGTTAGTGTGCATAAGTTATTTCAAATGGTCATGCATGGAATGGTGTTGGGAATGGCTTGTTTTAGGTGAATTTTAGGTTCGCACAGGAATGTACACAAGTCAGTGAATTACATGGCCTAACATATGGTGTGGCATGCGAGCGTATGACACGATCGTGTGACCCTACTTAGAGAGTTACACGGGTATGGACACAAACTGGGACACGACCATGTGTCCCTAGTTCGAAGATTGCACGGCCTGAGACAAGGGCGTGTGTCTCAGCCGTGTGAGGCACACTACCTAGCCACACGGTTGTGTGACCCCTATATTAAAATTTTTGTCAATATTTCTTAGACTTTCCAAATGTTTTCAATTTAGTCCCGAATCGTTTCTAAGGTATTTCTAGGGCTTTGAGGGCTTAATTTAGGGACGGAATGAGCATGTATGATTGATATATAATATGTTTATGCTAGTGAATGAAATAATGTTTAAATGTTTCCAATTGTACGGCAATGCTCTGTAACCCTAATCTGGTGATGGATACGGGTTAGGGGTGTTACAACTGGGCTTGTAACTCGACTTTGTGAGGCACACGTCCTTGCAACACGGCCATTTGAGGCACAAGGCCTTGTGACACGGCTGTGTGTCATCTAAGAGTCCTTTGTATGCAAGTCAGTGAGTTACACGACCTATCATACAGCCTGGCACATGGACGTGTAACACGACCATGTGACCCTACTCAAAGAGTTACACGGGCTGGGTTACGACTGTGTGTCCCTTGTTCGAAAGTTACACAGCCTGAAAGGTTCCACGCGGCCATGTGTCCCCTGTTTTCCACTTTTTCTTAAATTTTTGATTTTGTTTCAAATTAGTCCCGAATTGCTCCCAAGCTATTTCTAGGGCCTCGAGGGCTCTCGGGTTACGGATGAAACGTATGAGAATGAATGGTTTATGACTTTTTTGAATTTATTGAATTTAATGATGTTTAACGGTTTTCAATTGATCGGTAATACTCTGTAACCCTAATCTGGCGACGGATACGGGTTAGGGGTGTTACACATGATGCCATGGAGGTTTTCATCCATGGTTTTACTTATCATAGGTAGCTACCATAACGTCTTTCATCTATGGTCTTACATCGCCAACCTTATATCATTTACCTTGCTTCCATGGCGTCTTTCATCCATGGTCTTACACTATTACCATTTTACAATGTACTATGCGACAATGACATCTTTCATCCATGTTCTTATGCTGGATACCACATATCAAACTTCCATGGCATTTTTCATCCACGGTCTTATGCCATATATCGTCGTCATGGTGTCACTCCTGAGAATCAGTTTATACCGCCATCGCGATAAATACCTTTACATGATTTCATTTTTACAATGTACCTCCTTTACACCACCTAACACCGCAGTGTTCCCTTCGCAACGTCTGAAGCATTACCCGAGGTAGTAACTAATGGGTTCTCTCCCCATTCCCATCCTAAACTTCATCTAACCCTTAAGGTTTCCCACAAACATGCAATGCATGCTCATATCATCATCATTCATGCTTATGCAACCATGGTATGCTTAAACAATGTAAACCATAACAGTGGGTTCGGAGTTTGGAACTCACTTTAAACATTGTCGTCTATATAGATTGTCCATTCTCTCGAATACTAGAACTTCCATTCTCTAGAGAACAACTTGCAATAAAAAACCCACTAGTTAAAATTACGCTACATCTTAAAAACTTAAGCTTTCATAGCATACAGAACCCTTAAAATGGTTCTGATGTCTATAAATTAATCCTACATACACAGAAGGGTTAAGAACCTTACCTGCTTGCTAGTTTACCTACTTTTCCAGCTTCATCCTCATGAATTTTAGTCTATGCACAACCTTCTATGGCTGCTCGTTCTTCGAGCTACCGAAGAAGATGAAGAATGGGAGAAATTGGACAAGGTTGAGAAAAAAATCATGCATGGGAGCCATCTCCAAACTATTTATATCCCTTTACGCGCTACTTCCAATCCTATAAGAGTCGCCAATGACTAATTATGAAGTATCCCACTAAGGAACTGACTGGTTCTATCCTAACCGAACCATAATTGAATTTCAACCATGTCCAATTCAGTTTTTGGCTTTCTCATTATTTCCAATATAGGCCACTAGCTTGTGATCCTAGTTAATTTAATCCCTTAATCATTCTAAATTTTAGGTTATTAAAAATTCGGGACATTTGAAGCGAGCCAGGGAGGGCAGATCATAGGAGAGTATTATAGGGGGTAGTGTTGGAGGTTCATCTAGATCGGGGAGGATTTTGATTTGTGCATATTGTGATAGGCGACATCTAGGAGAGTGTTGGAAGAAGTTTGGGTCATGTCTGAGATATTAATTTATTGAGTATCGATTGAAAGATTGTCCACGGCTTATTGATTGAATGCAAGCTACGATTTATACTCAGGGTTCTGGACATTTATCTCTAATAGGTCGTGGTTAGGGTAGGAATTGCGGTTCTAGAGTCACAACTGGTGTAACATGTAACAGCCCGATTCTGGGCCTAGTCGGAATAGTGGTTTCGGGACCACAAATCCGACGAGGGAAAATATGGTTATTATTATATTTTTATGGTCTACAATTTCACGGAAAATTTTCGTAAAATTTCGCTCGAAAATTTCGACGTTTGGCACTCAATTTAGTCAAAAGGACTAAATTGTAAATAGTGCAAAAGTTGAGTTCTACATCTTAGAGGTGTCTAATTGTTATGAAATTTTAAATTGGAGGTCTTTATGTGGTAATTAGACCATTAGTTAGTTGATGGACAAAAATAGACATAAGAAATGGGTGAAATAGATTTTTTTAAATGGGGCATTTTAGTCATTTGGTTATTAAATAGAATTAAATGGGAAAAGATGGCAAAATATGCTCATCTTCTTCATGGTGAACGAAATCAGCAAGGGGAAGCCATATTTAGGGTTTTAAGCTTTCAAGCTCCATAGTAAGTGATTCTAAGCCCGCTTTTAATGTTCTTCGTATTTTGGAGTCCCTAACTTGGTTTAGCTTATTCTACCATTAATTCGTGTTAGGGTTCATATTTGGAAAAATATCCATAGGTGAAATGTGTTTATTTTGCTGTTTTATGGTGGAATATGAAGCTAGAGATTTTGTTAAACAACTTTTGCTAAGCAATTTTAAGCAAAACGGGTAAATAGACATAATCGGTAAAAATAATTAATATTCAAAAGTATGTGTTGGAGTGGAATTTGATGTTGCCATAGAAGGAAAAATGTTCAGCATGTTATAAAACTTAAGAATAAGTGATGAAGTTTAATTTCCGAGCTTGGGGACAAAAGTGTAATTATGCAAAAGTTTGGGGCAAAATTGTAATTTTCAAAAGTTGGGTGGTGGATTATTTTAATAAATGTGAATATTAAACGAGTTAAATTTGCTATTATAGATCAAGAAAGACGTGAAGAGTATATCAAACGGGAAAAGGAAAGATAGTGGAGTAAAGTGCAAAATTACGATATTTTGCATCGAGGTAAGTAAACACGTGACTTAATGTATTATTTTGATATTATTTGATATATGTTGAGATTTATTTGGAATTAAAATAAATGTTTGGCAATATCCTAAAAATGTTGTTAAATCGGAAAGGTGATAAAGGGTTGCAATATATGGGTTATGGGTTGAACACTCGGAATAAGCCGTAGTATGTTGTATATAAAAGGGGTTGTTGTGTCGATTCCCGATTTATGGGTGGTGCTATGTGCGTGATCCACCATATCTTTGAAATGTGAAAGGGGTTGCTATGTGCTGATTCCCAGGGGTTGCTAAGTCTGATTCCCGATTCATTGGTGGTGCTAAGTGCGATATCCACCATATCTTTGAAATAAAAAGGGGTTGCTATGTCTTTGATTCCCCGAGGGTTGCTAAGTCTTGATTCCCGATTCAAGGTGGTGCTAAGTCGGGATCCACCAATAACGGCTAACATTCCAGTGTTCAACGAAAAGTGTGGAAGATGAATATTGCCATATGGTGGAAAATTTTATGGGGTAAATATTGAGTTGAATACTAAATCGACCCATGTATGAGATGGGAGAAAATATCAAAAACGCAAAAGGAACGATTTAATTATAAACTGTGTTGAACAACAGCAATTGGGTAACTTTGAAAAAATCACCATAAATGGTGGAAAATGAATGGGAAGCTGAATAATATATGAAATTGAAGTTGAATGTATCTATTCTCATATGAAAGAAATAGAATAAGCAAAGGAGTTGTATTTTTGGAGATATCTGAATTTTACTGAAACAGGGCTGGATTGACTTCGAGATCCCCTGTTCTAACTTTGGAAAATTACCAAAAATTTTAAAAAAATAATTATGGCATGAAATTTATATCCTTGGAATCCTTATTGAGTCTATTTTTATTAGAAACAAGCGAAACCATTTTTCAAATTTTGTACAGAGAGTTAAGTAAATTTTAGTGAGGAAGGGTCAGAACCGTTGGGCAGTGAAACAGGGAAGGTTTAATGAATAAACTGTACTAATTGGCTGGGTTAAAATTATGAAATTTTATGGTGAAATGTTATATGAGTCTAGTTTCAGGAAAATTTACGGAACTCAATTTGGAGCCCTGTAGCTCCAGATAAAAATAAATTAGCGACTGTGACGCAGAAAAACAGCTTGCTGGAAATTGCCTAAACAATAAAGTTATTCATGAATAAGTTTATATTTTGGTGTAGTTATGGGAGTAATTACTTATTTATCATGTGTTTACTTACTAAGCTATATGCTTACTCGATTTTATTTTTCTCTTGGTTATAGTGACTTCCAACAACTCGGAAATTGGAACGAAGTCAGACAATCATCTACACTATCCTTCACATTTGGGGTATTTTACTACTAGTGTTCCGAAATTTTATGGCATGTATAGACACTTTATGTAATGTGGGATCATCATGTAAATATATGTTATGGTTCCCTTTTAAATGTAGTGTTTATTAATAGTTAAACTATATGTGTGTTTATACAAATGAAATTGGTTGGTATATTGGAATGTGTTCTAAATTTGCAGGAGGTTTAAGCAAAAATAAGTAGGAATGTCATTTAAAATTTTAAAAATTTAGTAATACCTCATACTGTCTTGGTAAGGAATACGGGTAAGGGTGTTACATTTTAGTGGTATCGAGCTACGGTTTAGTCGGTTCTCGGACCAATAAAATACGTGTGGAAGTCGATCTATACATGCCATAAAATTATTGTGATAGTGTGATGATTTCGACAATTTAAAATTTTGTTTTATATAGTAAATGGATCCCGATCAAGTGTGGCGGATGATGTTGAAAGTAACGCTACGCTCTCATGCAAGGGACCGCAAGAGAAGAGAGTAGACATGAGACACATGGACGGGATGAGGCTCGGAAGCCTTCCTCCGAATGATGAGTGATTGGTATATAGAGTATGTCCGTAAATCCAATGTTCCTCCTCCTCCACCCCTCCTATTCCTCAACCGGTCCTCGTAGCTCCACGGAGTGCCGAATTGGTGAGATCAAGTAAGCCACCGTTGATAGAATTGAAAGCATGGGGCTGAAGATTTGAGGCCAATGTTGATGATGATCCTAAAAAGCCGAGTTTTGGCTTGAAAATACTATTCGGTATTTGATGAATTATCTTGCACCCTCAAGAATGTTTGAAATGTCTTGTGTCTTTATTGAAGGATTACGCATATCGTTGGTGGAAAACATTGATATCGGTGGTTCCAAAAGAAAGAGTTACTTGGGACTTCTTTCGGAAGAATTTAGAAAGAAATATGTAAGCCAACGATTTATTGATCAAAAGCGCAAAGAGTTTCTCGGGTTGAAACAGGTAGAATGTCCGTAGCGAAATATGAACGGAGTTTGTTCGGCTTAGTAAATATGCCAGAATGTGTGCCTCACGGAGGCTATTATGTGTAAAAGATTTGAAGAGGGGCTAAATGAAGACATCAGATTGCATGTTGGGATTTTAGAGTTAAAAGAATTTGTGGTGTTAGTTGATCGGCTGTAGTCAAGAACCGAGTAGAGAAAAGAGAAGGGCGAGATGGAATCTCGAGATGTAAGGAAGAGGACAATGGGCGTAACATTTCAATATCATTCAAGAAGTTTAAAGGGATGGATCCACGACCAACCGGTTCGATTGGGTATTCACGCAGAGACCGAGGGAGGTCGATTCGAGCTACAACTCGAGCTACCTCTGTAGCAAGTGTGGGCAATGTAGGAAACACCCTACTGAATGTCAGCAGTGTGCAAAGCGACATATTGGTGAGTGTTGGGGATTTAAACGAGCTTGTTTCGTGTGGTTCCCAAGAGCATTATGTAAGAGATTGCCCCGAGAGAAGAGAGGAAGAAAATTTGCCAAGAGTGGATCGGGTGATATTGTTAGTAGAGGAGACCGCCGAGAAATGTGGGAAGCAAAGTCGATGGTAAAAGTGTGATGAAAGATGCAATGGAGGATCGAAATTAGGCGCTGCCGGGACTTATGCCATACGTGCTCGAGAGGATGCCTCATCTCTCGATGTGATTCTTGGTACATTTCTCTTCATGATATAGATGTTATTGCTTTGATTGATCCGGCTCTACTCATTCATATGTATGCATGAAATTGGTATCTAGTAAGAAATTGCTGTTGAAAACACTGAATATGTAGTTAAAGTATCAAATCCATTAGGCAAGTATGTCTTAGTTGATAAGATTTGCAAGAATTGCCCCCTGATGATTCAAGGTCACTGTTTCCTGGCTAATTTGATGTTGTTACCATTTGATGAGTTCGATGTTATTTTGGGGATGGATTGGTTGATATTGCATGATGCCAAGGTGAATTGTAGATAGAAAATTCTTGAATTAAAGTGTGAAAATGGTGAAATTCTCCGGATTGAAACAGAGGAGCCGAATAAGTTGCCTATGGTGATTTCGCATATGTCCGCCGTAAATACTTGAGAAAGGGATGTGAAGTTTATCTTGCTTATGTGTTGAATCCTGATATAACTGGGTCGAAGCTTGAATCGGTCTTTTAGTCTGTGAATTTCGGATGTATTTCGGAGGAATTGCAGGTTACCTCCGATTAGAGAAGTTGAGTTTTCTATTGATCTGTTACCTGGTACTGCACCGATTTCTATTGCACCGTATCGAATGGCTCCAACTGAGTTGAAGGAATTAAAAGCTCAGTTACAAGAGTTGACAGATAAAAGGATTTGTGAGACCGAGTTTTTCTCCTTGGGGTGCTCTGTTATTTGTGAAAAGAAGGACGGCTCTATGAGACTTTGTATTGACTATCGTCACTCAATAAGGTGACCATAAAGAACAAGTATCCTTTGTCGAGAATTGATGATTTGTTTGATCAATTAAAAGGGCAACAGTGTTCTCCAAGATCGATCCGAGGTCCGGTTACTATCGGTTGAGAGTTAAAGAGTCGATGTGCTTAAACCGCCTTTAGAACGAGGTATGGACACTATGAATTTCGGTAATGCCTTTTGGGTTGACTAATGCTCCAACTATTTTATGGACTTGATGAACCGAATTTTTCTACAGTACTTAGACAAGTTCGTGGTGGTGTTCATAGATGATATTTTAATCTATTCTCGGGATGAATCGGAACATGCGAAACATTTGAGAACCGTGTTGCAGATTACGAGAGAAAAGAAATTGTATGCTAAATTCACAAAAAGTGAGTTTTGGCTTCGTGAGGTTGGATTCTTGGGACATATAGTTTCAAGTGAAGGTATTCGGGTTGATCCAAGCAAAATTTCAGCAATTGTTGATTGGGAGCCACCAAAGAATGTGACCGTTAGAAGCTTCTCGGCTTAGCTGGTATTACTGACGGTTTGTCAAGGGATTCTCGATGATTGCTTCTCCTATGACTAAGTTCTGCGAGAAGAATGTCAAGTTTGAATGGACCGATAAATGTCAATGAGTTTTGAAAAGTTGAAGGCATTATTGATCGAGGCGCCAGATGTTGGTGCAACTTTGAGTCCGGAAGGAGTTTGTAATTCTGATGATGCATCGTTGAATGGCCTTGGGTGTGTGTTAATGCAAGAGGGCAAAGTAATAGCTTATGCTTGAGACAGTTGAAACCGCATGAGAAGAATTATCCGACGATGATTTAGAATTGGTTGCCATTGTTTTTGCTTTAAAAATTTGGCGTCATTATTTGTATGGTGAAAAGTGCCGAATCTTCACTGATCATAAGAGTTTGAAATATTTGATGAGTCAAAAAGACTTGAATTTGCGGCAACGAAGATGGCTCGAGCTAATCAAAGACTATGAGCTAGTGATTGATTATCACCCCGGGAAAGCTAATGTGGTTGCTGATGCCTTGAGCATAAAATCTTTATTTGTTTTGAGAGCTATGGGTACGATGTTAACTTTATCTGATGATGGCTCAATGTTGGTTGAATTGAGAGCTAGACCGTTATTTCTTCAGCAAATTCGGGAATCTCAAAAGAATGACAGTAAATTGCAAGCCAAGAGAGCTCAGTGTGAAGCAGGTGTTGACTCAGATTTTCAAATTGGTTCAGATGATTGCCTGATGTTCAGGGACAGAATATGTGTACCGAGAAATGATGAGCTAATTCGGACTATTTTAGGTGAGGCACACAGTGGTGATTTATCATCCATCCGGTAGTGTGAAAATGTACAATGATTTGAGGAAGTTGTATTGGTGGTAGGGCATGAAAAAGGATATCTCGAATTTGTAACAAAATGTTTAATCATCAACAAGTGAAGGTTGAGCATCAAGTGCCATCGGGTTTACTTCAACCGATAACGATTCCGAATGGAAGTGGGACAAGATATCACGATGGATTTCGTGATGAGATTGCCTTTAACTCCAAAGAAGAAAGATGCTATTTGGGTAATTGTGGATAGATTGACAAAGTCACCCATTTTATTCGATACGCATTGATTATTCACTTGACAGTTGGCGGAATTATATGTTGTTGAAATAGTGAGACTACATGGGGTGCCTAAATCTATTATATCGGATAGAGATCCGAGATTTACTTGAGGTTTTGGATAAAGTTACAGGAAGCTTTGGGTACGAAATTGAATTTCAAGATCGCATTTCATCCATAACCGACGGGCAATCAAAAGGGTGATTCAAGTTCTTGAAGACATGCTCGGTGTTGTATTTTAGAAATGAAGGACGGTTGGGAGAAATATCTACCACCGGTTGAATTTGCTTATAATAATAGTTATCATCAAGTATACAAATGGCACCGTATGAAGCATTATATGGGCGTAAATGTAGAACCCTTTATATTGGACCTGAACTCGGTGAGAATCGATTCATGGAGTCGACCGGTGAAAGAAATCAAGAAAAGGTGAAAATAATCCGTGATTGCCTAAAAGTCGCCTCAGATCGGCAAAAGTCGTATGCGGATTTAAAGAGAAAAGAAATTGAGTTTCAAGTGGGTGATAAAGTGTTCTTGAAAGTATCCCCATGGAAGAAGATTCGAGATTTGGTCGTAAAGGCAAACTAAGTCCACGCTTTTATTGGACCATATGAAGTTACTGAGAGAGTTGGCCTCAGTAGCATATCGGTTAGCTTTACCGCCAGAGTTGGAAAAGATACATAATGTATTTCATGTGTCGATGTTATGACGTTATCGTTCGGATCCTTCACATATAGTTTCTCCTCTAGAGATTGAGGTTCGACCAGATATGACTTATGAAGAAGAACCCATAAAGATTTTGGCTCGGGAGGTCAAACAGTTAAGAAATAAAAGTGTAGCCTTAGTGAAAGTGTTGTGGCAAAAACATGGAATGGAAGAGGCTACGTGGGAACCGGAGGAAATTATGAGGAAACAAGACCCAAACCTCTTTTCCCAGTAAGATTTTGGGGACTAAAATCCCTAAGGGGGAGAGTTGTAATGACCGATTGGGCCTAGTCGAATAGTGGTTTCGGGACCACAAATCCGACGAGGAAAATATGGTTATTATTATATTTTATGGTCTACAATTTCACGGAAAATTTTCGTAAAAATTTCGCTCGAAAATTTCGACGTTTGGCACTCAATTTAGTCAAACGACTAAATTGTAAATAGTGCAAAAGTTGAGTTCTACATCTTAGAGGTGTCTAATTGTTATGAAATTTTAAATTGGAGGTCTTTATGTGGTAATTAGACCATTAGTTAGTTGATGGACAAAAATAGACATAAGAAATGGGTGAAATAGATTTTTTTAAATGGGGGCATTTTAGTCGTTTGGTTATTAAATAGAATTAAATGGGAAAAAGATGGCAAAATATGCTCATCTTCTTCATGGTGAACGAAATCAGCAAGGGGAAGCCATATTTAGGGTTTTAAGCTTTCAAGCTCCATAGTAAGTGATTCTAAGCCCGCTTTTAATGTTCTTCGTATTTTGGAGTCCCAGAACTTGGTTTAGCTTATTCTACCATTAATTCGTGTTAGGGTTCATATTTGGAAAAATATCCATAGGTGAAATGTGTTTATTTTGCTGTTTTATGGTGGAATATGAAGCTAGAGATTTTGTTAAACAACTTTTGCTAAGCAATTTTAAGCAAAACGGTAAATAGACATAATCGGTAAAATAATTAATATTCAAAAGTATGTGTTGGAGTGGGAATTTGATGTTGCCATAGAAGGGAAAAATGTTCAGCATGTTATAAAACTTAAGAATAAGTGATGAAGTTTAATTTCCGAGCTTAGGGACAAAAGTGTAATTATGCAAAAGTTTGGGGCAAAATTGTAATTTTCAAAAGTTGGGTGGTGGATTATTTTAATAAATGTGAATATTAAACGAGTTAAATTTGCTATTATAGATCAAGAAAGACGTGAAGAGTATATCAAACGGGGAAAAGGAAAGATAGTGGAGTAAAGTGCAAAATTACGATATTTTGCATCGAGGTAAGTAAACACGTGACTTAATGTATTATTTTGATATTATTTGATATATGTTGAGATTTATTTGGAATTAAAATAAATGTTTGGCAATATCCTAAAATGTTGTTAAATCGGAAAGGTGATAAAGGGTTGCAATATATGGGTTATGGGTTGAACACTTAATAAGTCGTAGTATGTTGTATATAAAAGGGGTTGCTGTGTGCTGATTCCCCGATTTATGGGTGGTGCTATGTGCGTGATCCACCATATCTTTGAAATGTGAAAGGGGGTTGCTATGTGCTGATTCCCCCGAGGGGTTGCTAAGTGCTGATTCCCCGATTCATTGGTGGTGCTAAGTGCGATATCCACCATATCTTTGAAATAAAAAGGGGGTTGCTATGTGCTGATTCCCCCGAGGGGTTGCTAAGTGCTGATTCCCCGATTCAGTGGTGGTGCTAAGTGCGGGATCCACCAATAACGGCTAACATTCCGAGTGTTCAACGAAAAAGTGTGGAAGATGAATATTGCCATATGGTGGAAAATTTTATGGGGTAAATATTGAGTTGAATACTAAATCGACCCATGTATGAGATGGGAGAAAATATCAAAAACGCAAAAGGAACGATTTAATTATAAACTGTGTTGAACAACAGCAATTGGGTAACTTTGAAAAAAATCACCATAAATGGTGGAAAATGAATGGGAAGCTGAATAATATATGAAATTGAAGTTGAATGTATCTATTCTCATATGAAAGAAATAGAATAAGCAAAGGAGTTGTATTTTTGGAGATATCTGAATTTTACTGAAACAGGGCTGGATTGACTTCGAGATCCCCTGTTCTAACTTTGGAAAATTACCAAAAATTGTAAAAAAATAATTATGGCATGAAATTTATATCCCTGGAATCCTTATTGAGTCTATTTTTATTAGAAACAAGCGAAACCATTTTTCAAATTTTGTACAGAGAGTTAAGTAAATTTTAGTGAGGAAGGGTCAGAACCGTTGGGCAGTGAAACAGGGGAAGGTTTAATGAATAAACTGTACTAATTGGCTGGGTTAAAATTCTGAAATTTTTATGGTGAAATTTTATATGAGTCTAGTTTCAGGGAAAATTTACGGAACTCAATTTGGAGCCCTGTAGCTCCAGATAAAAATAAATTAGCGACTATGATGCAGAAAAACAGCTTGCTGGAAATTGCCTAAACAATAAAGTTATTCATGAATAAGTTTATATTTTGGTGTAGTTATGGGAGTAATTACTTATTTATCATGTGTTTACTTACTAAGCTATATGCTTACTCGATTTTATTTTTCTCTTGGTTATAGTGACTTCCAACAACTCGGAAATTGGAACAAGTCGGACAATCATCTACACTATCCTTCACATTTGGGGTATTTTACTACTAGTGTTCAAATTTTATGGCATGTATAGACACTTTATGTAATGTGGGATCATCATGTAAATATATGTTATGGTTCCTTTTAAATGTAGTGTTTATTAATAGTTAAACTATATGTGTGTTTATACAAATGAAATTGGTTGGTATATTGGAATGTGTTCTAAATTTGCGGGAGGTTTAAGCAAAATAAGTAGGAATCTTTGTAAAATTTTTAAAAATTTAGTAATACCTCATACTCTGTTCCGGTAAGGAATACGGGTAAGGGGTGTTACATAACAGATATAGTGGGTCGAGGTTAGAGAGCACGGGTTAGAACCCAACTAGGAGTGAGACTAGAAAATTGAACTAGTTTATGCAAGTAAGTGTTGAGAGGATCGTGACGCATCTGAAGTCATTGCAAGTACCTTTACAATTTAGTCTATATCGTACTTTTCTTTGATTTATATTGTTTTTGCTTATTCCATGTCTCTAGTATGGTGTTTGATAAACTGGGAATTAAGGTACAGGAAATTATTAGTAATGTTACTATTGTTACTCTATTGGGGCAATCTGTGATGGTAAGTAAGGTTTATAGGAGATGTTCGTTGAAGATTCAAGGTAAAGTGTTTCCAACCAATTTGATGGAGTAACCTTTTAGGGAGTTCAACTTGATTCTGGGGATGGACTAGTTGGTTGAACATAGTGTAAGTCTAGAATGTGCCACTAAGAAAGTGACTTCGAAGGCAACTAACGAAAAAGAGATTTTTATTGTAGGGGAGCAAAGAGATTATATGTCTAATGTGATCTCAACTATGATAGCGAGGAAACTAGTTTGGAAGGGTTGTGAAGTGTATATGGTTTACGTTCTGAATATAAATACGAGTAATCTGACCGTAGATAGTATCTGTATTGTAAGGGAGTTTTCATATATTTTTCTCAAAGAATTACTAGGATTACCTCCTGATCAAGAGGTTGAGTTCAAAATTAAGGTGTTTCTTAGAACTACACCGATGTCTATTGCTCCTTACCGCATGACACCTAAAAAACTAAAGGAATTTAAAGTTCAACTTTAGGAGCTTTTGGATTGAGGGTTCATAAGACCCAGTGTGTCACCTTGGGGAGCCTCGATTTTGTTTGTTAAGAAGGATGGAACACTAAGTTTGTGTACTGATTACCGGTAGTTGAACAGGTTGACCATTAAGAATAAGTATCATCTGCTAAGGATCAATGGCGTGTTTGACTAGTTTCGTAGAATGACAGTGTTCTCTTAGCTTAATTTGAGGTTTGAGTATTATCAACTAGAAGTGAATGAGTCATATATGCCTAAGACTGCATTCAGGACTCGATATGGGTACTATGAGTTCCTAGTAATGTTGTTTGGTTTGACAAATGTCCCTATTGTGTTCATGGACCTGATGAATAGGGTGTTTCATCCATTCTTAGATCAGTTTTTCATGGTGTTTATTGATGGCATTTTGGTTTACTCAAAGATTGAGACTAATCATGATGAGCATCTGAAATTGTCCTACAGATTCTTAGAAAAAAGAAGCTTCATGTAAAGTTAAGTAAATGCGAGTTCTGGCTAAAAGAAGTGATGTTTCTTAGTCTTGTTGTACCAACAGAGGGTATCTGTGTGGATTCGAAGAAGATTGAGGCTATTCTGGAGTGGACGCAACCAAAGAATGTTTGAGATTCGAAGTTTCTTAAGGTTAGTTGGGTATTATTGAAGGTTTTTTAAGGGTTTTTCTCTTATTGCTACTCCATTTCGAAGTTGTTGAGAAAGAATGCTTCTTTTTAGTGGACTGATGACCAACAAGCTAACTTTGAGAAGCTAAATTTTGTGTTGACTCAAGCACCAATGTTGATTCAGCTCGAGTCGGGGAAGGATTATATGGTGTATAGTAATGCATCTCACACTAGCCTTAGATGTGTGTTAATACAAGATGGAAATGTAGTTTCTTATGCATCGAGGCAGTTAAAACTGCATGAATGCAACTATTTGACTCTTGATCTGGAACTAACAGTTGTGGTACTTACGTTGAAAATCTGGAGGCATTATTTGTATAGTGAGAAGTGTTATACTTAAATGGATCACAAGAGTCTCAAGTATTTTCTTTCCCAAAAAGAGTTGAACTTAAGGTAGCGAGATGGATTAAGTTGCTAAAGGATTACGATTGTGTCATAGAGTATCACCCCAAAAAAGCCAATGTTGTGAAAGATGCTCTAAGTAGGACGTCGATAGTTGATTTGAGGGAAATGTTTGTTAGGTTGAGTCTAGTTGATGATGCAGGCTTACTGGAAGAGTCGCAAGTATAGTCCACCCTGGTCAGTGAGATCAAGAAAAAACAACATTTGGATGTTTCAATGTTGCTTAGGATAAAACAAGTTAAGGAAGAATTGATGACGGATTTCACGATTTCACGTTTAATTCTGATGGTGTTCTATGTTTCTAAGGGAGATTATGTGTACCTTATGATAAGGAACTGAGGCATGCTATACTTTAGGAAGCGCATAGTATCCCGTATGCTATACATCCTGGAGGGAATAAGATGTATCAAGATCTAAAAGAATTGTATCGGTGGTATGGTTTGAAGTTAGAGGTAACATATTTTATGGCTAAGTGTCTAATGTGTCAGCAAGTGAAAGTTAAGCACCAATTTCCTTCTGGTTTATTGCATCCAATTAAGATTATCTAGTGGAAGTGGGAACGAATACTATGGACTTTGTTAGTGGGTTACCCTCGACACCCACGAAGAAGGATTTGATCTGGGTAATTCTTAACAGATTGACTAAGTCGGCTCATTTCTTACAAGTTCATACAGATTACTCACTACAGAAGTTGGCTAAGTTGTATACTTCGGAGATTGTGAGACTGCATAGAGTGCTTGTTTTGATATTTTTTTACTGTGATCCTCATTTTTTACATCCCGATTCTGAAAGAAATTACATGAAACACTTGGTACTAGACTAGATTTTAGTACAGCTTTCCATCCTCAAACAGATGGTCAAACGAAGCGGGTAAATTAAATTCTAGAGAATATGCTGAGGAGTTGTATTATTGACTTCAAAGGTACTTGGGGGGAGCACTTGCCTTTGGTTGAGGTTGCATACAATAACAGTTTCGAATCAAGCATACAAATGACACCATATGAGGCATTGTATGGTCGTAAATGTCAAACACCACTATGTTGGACTGATTTGGGTGAAAGGAAAGTTTTGGGTCTGGAACAGGTTCAGGAGACTGAGGGGAAAGGTGAACTAATTTAAGACAGGTTGAAAGCAACATCAGATACATACAAGTTGTATGCAAATTTGAGGAGAAAAGACATATAGTACAGTGTAGGTGATCAAGTTTTTCTGAAAGTGTCATCGTGGAGGAAAATGCTGAGATTTGGGCAGAAAGGCAAGTTGAGCTCGAGATTTATTGGGTCGTATAGGATCCTAAATAGAATTAGGCTGGTGGCATGTCGATTGGAGTTACCTCCTAAGATCGATTGTATCCATGATGTGTTCCATGTCTCCATGCTACGGAAGTATCGATTTGACCCATCGCATGTAGTTCCAATTTAGGAAGTAAAGGTGAAACCAGATTTGTCATTTGAGGAAGAGCCTGTAGAGATTATAGGTTGAGAAGAAAAGGTTCTAAGAGGCTACAAGGGAGCTAGAAGATTCAATACCGCAACAATATCCTCAACTATTTAGACCAGGTAAATTTCGTTGACAAAATTTCTTTTAAGGAGGGAAGAACTATCACGCACCAAATTGTAGGTTAAAATTTTTGGTTAAATTTGTAACTATTGAAGGTATTTTAATTATCTCTCTGGATGTGTAACTAGCTTCTATTTGGGCTTGGTCTATCTGAATGCCAAAACCCGTATCGATATTTAAACAAGTATAAAAACCACCGCATTTTCTAGTGTAGAAAACCCTAATGCCGCAAGCCCTAAGTATTAAACCTATTATTCTTGGTTGACCCCCCTCATTTGCATTTCTCTTATTTCTGTTGCCGCCTATAACCCTAAACTCTTTGTTTTCTCTCTTCATTTTTCCCTAGTTGTATTTCCTTTCTATCATTTCTCCTCCATTGCATCGTCTCACTTCTCTTCTCTTCTTTTCTCCTTTTTTCTTTTCTTTTCTTATCTTTCGTTTCCCGTCCATTGTATCTATAACATTCGGATTACCCCATTCTCATCGTTGCATCTTGCACCACTCTTGAGTCACCAATTTCACTTTTCTTATCGAATCACACTCTATTAATTCGAATCCCATTGGCATAGGGACTGTTGATGATAGATCCATTTCCATTTGTTGTAGATCGGTAAGCGAAATCCCTTATATCGGTAACACTTCGACTTTGGATTTGTAATAGGTTTGCAATTTAATCCCTTCAGTCTTGTTTAATCAATATCTTTTAGATCTTCTTGAAACCTTTTATGTCAATTCTAATGTTGCGTATTTTTGTGTGTATGCTAATTAAAAGCCATGATCTAGGAGAAATTGATCAAATCTGAACTGAGAAAGTGCTGCACAGGCGTGTGGGTGAAGGTGTGTGTCTTAACCTTGTGTTGCCACGTGTGTATATGGGTTTGGTCTAATGTATAAGTGTCTATTTTTGCATTTCGATTGCTGATTTAATCTAATTATGTTAGTTATATTATCCTAATGGTTTTGGTTGTGTTAAGTAACTTCAGATCTAGTTTTGAAATTAGTCCTTGATGTGGTACAGAGAAACCGATGAATCGACTTAGTGGGAACGAAACCATTTATGGTAGATCTTGTTATGGTATGCTCCCATTATCTGAAAGGTTAATGTTGACTATGTGTATGATATTGATCCAGTGTTAATTTTGTATTTATTACTGATGCATGTCTACTGTTACTGCTTAATCAATAAACTATTACCATTTTCATGATAATAGCATGTTAAAATTGTTACTATTTTCTGGCATCAATAGCATGTCATACTAATGCATTGGGGTTTATGTTGTTGAAGGATTTAAAAGTCGGGCATGTTCACTAAGCAAATCCACTTTTATTCTGGACGCTTATCCACAATTACTATTTTGATATGTAGGGCTAGATGAGGTCTAGGGAACTCTTATTGTGGTGTTTAGGGCTGGATTAGGTAATGTACTACACTGACATTCATAAGCATGCTAGAAGATACTATGTTTTCTTTGAATATTGTGAAATTGATATGTTTTGTATATTGCATGCTTGGATGCTATTATTTATTAATTTATATGATTGTTATTCACATGTTAAGACCACACTGAGCTTTATAGATCACCCCTTTAGTTTTCCCATCTTTTTAGATAACTCGTAAAGTTAAGGCTCAAACTTGACACTTAGATCACTGTAATTGATTTTTAACAAAAGTATTTTAAACTTTATTTTTAACCTCTGTTGGATTTTGCATTATTTTAAATGGACTGTGGCATAGATTTGGTTATTCATATGGGTGTTTTATTTGGGATTTATCATTGCATTTTATGATATCAAACTTGGTTATAGCTAGGAATTTCAAGATTTTTTAAATTACTTTAAAATGGTTCAAATAAGATTTTTATAGCTTTGGATTTAAAATTGAATAAAAGAATAACTAAAACAAACTGATGTTTTCATAAACGGGTGAATTTATTATGTGTGTTTTTGAAACTGAATGAACTACTGGGCCACTTGACGTTATGTTGGAGTATGCAATGAAAGTTTTTAAAAAAAGTGATTTTTACCATCAGGTATCGATACTTGCCTATATAAATGGTTCCAAAACGAACAGAATGTCAAATCGGTATCAGTACTTATATAAAAGTATCAATACTGATTAATAACGTTTTATAAATTTATAAATTTGAAGAATGCTGAAACTGTATTGATACTTAAATAAGTATCAATACTTTTTTAATTGGTATCGATATCCATTTTAAAACTTGAGTTCTTATATGAAATGGGTTTTTGATATTTTTGAAAATTGAATGTTTCATTAGGCTATTTCGACCCCCTTAATTAAGTTATTGCGTCTAGGTCGGGTTGGGGAGGTTACAACCTTGTTTGAGTTGTTTACTCTTTAGTTTTGATTGGTTGTGATTTTGTAGTAATATTTTGATTATAGTGATAATTTTGGTGGACTTTCAATGTCCAATGGTTTTTACCTTTTGCTTTAAAGGTGTTTCTACGTACAAATTGTGTGCCTCAATTTATTATTTCTACTTGGGATAATATAGTTTATTTTCATAATTTTTTATATGTATTGTGTTATTGGGTTGCCACAATTATCGAAATTGCTTTTTTGGGAGCAAAAGAAAACCGATTGTGCTTCTTCAGTATTTCGTCGGGTTCAAATTTGTCCAACAAATTGGTATCAGAGCTTTGTTCTCATGTTCGATAATCATAGATATTAGCACTGGTAAGATGAATATGTTGAATGACACAAATAATCAACTTGGGCAAAACAAGATAAAAGATCTTTTGTTTGTGAAGGCTTTGCAACTTCATGTTTTTGCTACTAAAAAATCGAAGTCGAAAACTTATGACAAGTGGGAATTTGAGCATTAATAGGTTTGAGATTTTATTCGGAAATTTGTAGAAGAGAATGTCTATAACCATATTGATTAAGAGATACATGCAGGTACATTGTGGAATAAGCTTGAAAACTTGCATGCTTCGAAGTCTGGCAATAACAAGTTATTCATGCTAAAGAGAATGATGACGTTGAGTTACAAAGAAGGAACTTCTATAGCCAAACCACTTGAATAAGTTCTAAGGCTTGTTGACTCAACTACTTGGTATGAGAAATAAATTTGATGATAAGATTACAGGGCTTTGGTTGCTTGCTACTCTACCGGACTATTGGGAAACGTTTCGAGTCTCACTCATTAATGTTACTCTAAAGGGTGTTATAACCTTGGAAATTGATAATAGTGGTGTATTGAATGAAGAAGTGAAAATGTGTCAAGGTTCTTCATCACAATTTGAGGTTGTAGTTACTGAAAGTAGGGGAAAGGCAAAGACAAAGGTTGTAACGAACCGGTAGTCAATGGTACCAGAAAGTGTGGTTTCAGGACCTCATTTTTGTAAACCGGACTCGTAAATATTTTTATGAAATATTTGTGAAGTCATATTAGAAGTGAATCAGATTTTGGATAAGTATTTTCAAAAAAATAATGTTTAATTAGAGAACAAATACTAAATTGCATAAGTGAATAAAATAATATTTATAAAGGAATTATAAATAGAATTGAATATCTAGGACTTATAAAATAAATAGACCATTATTATATGCTTTATGGTGGCCGATTATGGTTTTTTAGTATATGTATTATATATATTATATTATAATACTTAGTTATAATAATGTTTAAATAAAATAAAATTTAAGAAACTAATAACCTTAGTGCATGGAAGGAGAAAGAAAATTTCTCTTCATTTCCTTGGTGTTTCAAAGCATAGAAAGAAAAATGGGGAAATGCATGGCTGGGGATTGAAAATTTCAAGCTCAAAATTGCTAACGTCGACTCAGAATCTATAAGAAAGCAAGGAAAAGTCAAGGTTGTCGACGAGTAGCTCAGAGTATATGGTTGGTGTTTCTATAATCCGAGCTATTTCAACTTTTGCTTTTACACATTGCATTAATATGTAAGTATATAAGGTAAGTTAGTCCTTTAAAATAATGTTGCGAAATGCTAAATTTGAATTGAAATGATGTGATTGAATGATTATTGGTGACAAAGGATTAAATTGCATAGTTGTAATAATACTGTATATTGTATGTGAAATTAGATTCGATATGGAAATGAGACATTTTGTTATGTTAGTGAATGAATGATTGAATTGGTGAATTAGTGATGTAGGATTGAGTAATTGGTTTACAAATTGAATTGAGAAAATTGTTACCCTATTAACTATTCGAACAGAGTCGGGTACAATTGGCATGCCATAGAATAGGAAGATTTCAAGGTTACTTGATTACGTGTCGGGGAGTGTTAGGCACCCCATTTGTTGGTTGTACCAACCAGTGCTGGGCACATATATTCACCGATTTTACTGGCCAGCACAGGGAGCAATTCATTTCTAAGGATTTATCCGTCAGGCATTAGGTACCAAACTTTGGTATGTTGGTTGGATCCGTGCATCCGAGTCCGAGTCTGAGTCATGTTAATAAGGGGAAAAAAAAGAAAGATGAAATTGAAAACGGAAATAGAAATCAAAATTACAGTATGTGAAATGGATGGAAATAAAGATGGTTGTGAATTGTGGATAATTATATAATGAATGTATGAAATGAAAGTGTGATGATTCATTAAATACTCATGTTTGAATTGAATAATAAAGTTACAAAATATGAATGAATAATTATATGTTTCTTTGAAGTTCTCTTATTGCATTTTAACCATGTAATTGAATGTTTTGTATTATGATTAATTATTCGAATTATAGAATCACCACTAAATTATACTTAGCGTATGTTTTGTTTTTCTCATGCAGAGGTTAGTACCTAATAGTTTTATTATCGACTCCACATCCAACGAAAATCTCAAACTCAAGTCTTGGTGAATAGTCTTTTTTGGTTTTTGCATGTACCTAGGTTATGATATACTTATTTTAGTCATTTTGAATCATGTGAGTGTGTAATGGTTATGTAATTATGTATAAGTGTGATGGTAATGGTCAAATTGTTGATAGCTTGAAAGTGGTTTGCTTTGGTTATTTGCTTAATGTTGCCATGAATGAGTTGGTTACATGTTTGACTTTATGTTTGATGATTTCTTGAAATTAGTTGATACATGATATGCCTTGATTATGTTAGCATGGATTTGGTAGAAGTCAAGTTTATAATTAGGTTTTACCTGTATAGTTTTGGTAGTTTTTGTATTTAGGTTGTAAGGTTAAGATGAAAAATCAAATATGGAGTGAATGACTTAATGTGTTCAAGATTGGTATGTTTGATAATATTCATTTTGATTATTTTGATTTGTTGAAATGTGGTGCCAATAAGAGCATATTGGTTAGGCACTTAGGTTGAATGATTAGGTATATTTCAAGCATGTTTGAATGCGTTTTGGAGGTATGAAAATGGTTGATTTGGGTTTGACTTCTTACCTAAGTGATGAGTGAATATTTGACTTGTTTTGGAACCCATTTTAGGTGCACACGACCTGTCACACGATAGTGTGCCACACATGGTCTCCTCACACGGCCGTGTTTCTTATTAATTTTAGGTGTAGGTTTATCTCGCACGGTCACAATTCATTACACAACCTAGAGACACGGCCATGTGACATTCTTTTCAAATTGTACACGGTCTACCCACACGACCAAGTTCTTGAACCACACAGGCTGAGCCTTATTACATGGCCTGGTGACGTGTGACTTCTTTTTCACATGGCATCAGGTTGTTGCACAGTTTGTTCACATGGTCATGTGAGCCTCCACATGGCCTTAGTCGTTCCGCAGGGTAAGGGACATGGTCATGTGTCCCATGTTTTTTATTTTATTTTAAATTTTTATTTAAATTGATCCCTATTCATTCCCAAATTATTTTTAACCTTTCGTATACTCAATAATTACCTGAAAAATATTTATTAACGTAATTTACATGCTTGAATATGAATATTTAACTTTTATATATGAATTTTAATTTGTAAATCGTTTGTAAATGAGTAATGTTGGTAGTAACATCCTATTGCTCGGGTCCGGCGACCAGACTGGGTGAGAAGCGTTGCAAAGGTGAAAAGGGTAGAGATAAAAATCGAAGCAAGTCGAGATTAAGATACAAGAATCTTGAGTGCCATTATTACGACAAGAAAGGTCATATCAAGAAGTATTGCTACAAGTGGAAAAGAGAGAACAGAGGTGATGGTGATAAACAAGAGAGAAAGGATAATGAGAAATCCAAACATGTTACTGATGCTACTATTGATGATCTGTTAGTCCTTTGTGATGAGAATTTTATCAACCTAGTATGTGACGAGACTAGTTGGGTGATAGGCACAGGTGCTTCGCTTCATGTTACATCACGAAAGGAGTTATTCACATATTATATATTTTGTGATTTTGGGGTATTGAAGATGGATAATGACGGCTTGGTACAAGTTGGTTGCATGGGCTATGTTAGCTTGGTCACTAATAATGAAACCAAGTTGATACTTAAAGATGTTAGACATGCACCAAATATTCGTTTGAATTTTATTTTTGTAAGAAAGCTTGATGGTGATGGTTTTTGTAACACTTTCAATGAGGGTAAATGGAAATTGACTAAAGGCTCATTAGTTGTGGCTCAAGGGAAGAAGAGTTCAAACTTGTATTTGGTGCAAGTTTCAACTTTTTGAGGCATGGTGAATGTGACAAAATATGATGACTCAACAAAGTTGTGGCACATGAGACTTAGTCACATGAGTGAGAAATGGCTTAATTGTTTGGTTAAGAAGAATCAACTTTCAAGTTTGAAGAATGCTATACTGAAGAATTATGTTCATTGTTTAGTTGGAAAGCGGAGAATAGTTTTTTTTAAGTATCATCCTCCTTTGAGAAAGTTAGATTTTCTAGAGTTCGTTCATTCCAATGTTTGTGGTCCATTGAAGGTTAGATCACACAGTGGTGCACTTTACTTCGTGACTTTTTTTAATGACTGTTCGAGAAAGCTTTGGGTCTATGCTTTGAAAAGAAAAGACCATGTACTTGATGTGTTTAAGCACTTTCATTCTTTAGTTGAGAGAGAGAGACTAGGAAAAAGTTGAAGTGCATCCGTACTAATAATGGTTGCGAGTATAGAGGCTTTTATGATGTTTATTGTTGATTACAGGGAATCAGACATCAAAAGACACCGTCAATGACTCCACAATTGAATGGGTTGGCTGATAGAATGAACCAAACATTGATTGAGAGATTCATATGTTTTCTTTTAGATGCAAAGTTTCTTAGATCCTTTTTGGTTGAAGCTTTGTATACAGTTGCACATGTGATTAATCTATCTCCTAGTGTTCTTTTGTAGGGCAATGTACCAGATAGGGTTTTGTTGGTAAATTTGTGTCATATGATCACATACATGTGTTCGATTGTAAGGTATTTTTCACATTCCAAAATATGAGAGATCTAAGTTGGATGCCAAGACTCAGCAATGTATCTTCACTGGTTATAGTCATTATGGGTTTGGGTATAGACTATACAATCTGATTGAAAAGAAAATTGTGAGAAGCATAGATGTGGTTTTCTTTGAGAATCAGACCATCGAAGACATGGATAAAACCAATAAGACAGATCCAAAAAGTAGTGGTGACTTGATTGACATGGATCCAGTTCCTCTAACTCCTCCATCGAATCCTATTCAAGATGATATGTAAGAAGACAACATTGGTGACCAGTAGGGTATAGTTGATTTTGATGCTTCCATATATGAGGTTGAGAATAATCAACACCAAGCAACTATAGCTCTACCAACAGTTCCACCTCGAAGATCAACTAGAGATTGATGATTTTTCTTGAGGTATTCTATCAATGAGGAGGTTATGGAAAGTGAATGCAAAGGTTAGTGGGTTAATGCTATGAAAGATGAATTTGACTCATTGCATGACAATATTATCTTTATTTTAGTGAAATTGCTAAAGGGTAAAAGAACTTTGAAAAATCGGTAAGTTTACAGGTTGAAGTAAGAAGAGAATTTAACTCTACAATACAAAGTTAGATTGGTCGTCAAGGGTTACAATTAGAAAAAATGGATTGACTTTCAGGAAATATTTTCTTTAGTTGTGAAGATGTCCTCTATCAGAACTATATTAAGTTTGATAGCTTATTATTACTTAGAGATTTAACAGATGAATGTGGAAATTGTTTTCTTTCATGGTAATTTAGAGGAAGATATTTATATGAAATAGCCGGAGTGTCTTGTTGCACAAGGGAAAAAGGACTATGTGCGCAAATTGAGGAAGAGTTTGTATGGTTTGCAGTAAACTCTCAGGAAATGGTATAGTAAGTTTGAGTATGTTATAAGGGAGCATGGCTACAAGAAAACTACTTCTGATCGTTGTGTTTTTGTTAAGAGATTCTCTAGTGATGATATCATTATCCTATTGCTCTATGTTGATGATATACTTATTGTTGGTTGTAATGCTTCTAGAATCGCCATGTTGAAACAAGAGTTAAGTAAGTCCTTTATGATAAAGGATTTGAGGCTAGAAAAGAAAATTCTTGACATTTAGTTGACACATGATAAAAAGGCCAAGAAGTTATGGTTATCACAAAAGAGGTACATCAAGAAAGTAATTCAAAGGTTTAATATGGATAGAGCTAAAGTGGTTCGTATTCCTTTTGATGCAATTCAAGTTGAGTGTTAGGCAAAGCACTTCAACAAAGAAAGAGAAGGAAGACATGTGGAAAGTTCATTACTCTTCAGACATTGGTAGTTTTATGTATGCGATGGTATGCATGAGACCAAACTTAGCTTATGTAGTTGGTACTATTAGTCAATTTCTTTTTAATCTAAGCAAAGAGTAATGGAATGGAATGAAGTGGATTATGAGATACGTGTTGGATCTGGTGCCCTAAATGTAGTATATTTTTTTGTAAGCTTGTAATTTTTCCAATTGATTGGTTTAATAAAATTATTCATGAATTACATTAATACCCTTTGTATATTATCCTTAATAGTTTTTGCATTCAAAGCAAAATGGAAGAAAGTACCTCACTAGTTATCTAATGTTTAACTAATACTAAGTAGTATGACGTGGTCAGATCGTAATACGAAAAGATAACTTATATTAGTAGATGGACCTAAACATGTCCTTAGTCTAATCGAGAATGAGAAACCAAATTGAAAAACTAATATGTAGTCTATCAAGTCTAATTGAGGAGATGCATTATCTTGACGACCGAAGCGGATAACACCTAAAAGATAGAGACATAGTTGTGACTGACTGGACTAATAGTACATTAGAAAAGACCCATGTAACACCCCAAAATAGAGCCTAGGAGTTTTAAGGGTTTTAAGATTTTTAGCCTTCGAGTGTTCGAAACTTTGTGACATGGCATATCGGTAATGTTTTCAATTATGGTTTTTAGAAAATTAAATCAATTTATGAAAATGAGTTTTAAAAATCTTTAATTTTGAAAATAAGACCAATTTGCAAAAGTGTCAAATTAAGAGTTTTTATGAAGAAATTTGACCAAATGTCCAAAAACCCCTTTTTCCAAATAGTTTTCACGTCAACTTCTCCTCCCCCATATTGGTGCCATCCCTTTGTTTTCCCTTTAACTCCCCCAATCAATTTTTACTTCTAATTCCTAATCCTCTTTGATTTCTATCACCCTTGAACCTTAAAACCTCCATTTAAACCAAGAAAAACACCCAAAAACTTCATCATCTACATCATCTTCTCCAAATGTGGGCCAAAATAAAACCAAAATATATATATTAAAGTTCACTTATAAAAAACAGATTGGCCTAAACAACAAACAAATAAATAAAAAAACCCTAAAGCCCAAACACACTAGCCCAATAGCCCATAACCTAAACAAGTAAGAAGAAACCCTAGCTCCCTCTCGCGTTGCAGCCTTGCCAGGTCAGCAGGCATGTCGTCTCACACCTCCTCTACCACCACCGCTATTGACTTCACCCTCTGCCCCCACCACATGCAAAAGAGAAAGAAGATAAAAAAGCATAAGACAGGGAAACATAAACAACGACAAGTTTTAAAGGTAGTTCATTTTATCAATTTCTTTTTTTTCTCAAAAAAAAAATAAATAAAAGATAAGATTTTTTTTACCTGAACACCACTTCATATTCCACCGTCATGAGTGGATGAGGACACCATCTCTGATGAAGGACGGCTCCCTTCAAGCGTGAAAGACCTCCGAATCGTCCCTGGTTTGTCTGAGGCCGCTAAGGTGTGGGGGTACCCATAAAAAATACAGAGAAACCGAACGACATCTCGGATTTTCTTATTTTTTACTGAGTTTCAGGAAATATTGACCCCAGATTTAGGTTTTGGGGGTTGAAAAGGACGTCGCTTCATGAATCCCGCCCACATGAGACGACGGACCCCGTCGCCAAGGACTAGTGGCTGCCGTGGAACCTCGCCGGACCTCATGACCGGCTTAAAGGCTATTTTGAGAGGAAATGAGAGAAGGAAATTTTTTTTAACTCAGGAGAGAAAAGAAAATTTTTAAAATTTTTTGACTTATAGAAGGCCACAGTACAACACCATTTTGGTCTGGCTTTAGGAGCCCCAAAACGGCGTCGTTTTGAAGTATGACCCGAATGCCCAACCCGAATCCCGCCTAGGATCTGCGTGTTTTCGCATGGAGGGGATAATTTCCATTTTGGTCCTTTCGCTTTTTTACTTCTTTTTAATTTTTTCCTATTTCATTTTTAGTTGTTTTATTTTTAACCTTTTTATTTTATTCTTGTGCAATTTAGTCCCTTGACCCACTATTGACCCTATGAGGGAAGGACACGTGTAAGATGGGTGGGATAGTACCCCTTTTGGTCCCTATTCATTTTCGCATATTATAATTTAGTCCTTTATTTGCTTTTTTTTTTGGCAATTCAGATTTTAATTTTTTTTAATTTTAATTTAGTCATTTACCTTTCTAAAATTTAGCCCTCTATTTACTATTATTTAATTTCCAACACGTTAATTTCATTATTTATATTTTCTCCTTTAAGTTATATAATTTATATTTTTGCTTAAAAATTTTCAATTATTTTATTTTGGTCATTTGTTTTTAATTATTGTTACTATTAATACTATTAAGTGATTATTGTTGGTATCAAATATCAATATATATTGAATGTAGTTAGACTATTATCATACTTTTTATATTATTTCATTATTATTATCATTTTTATCATATAGTATTATTAATTGAATATTTTACTATTATTATTCCTTATTATTGTATTAATTATAATATTGTCATTTCATTTCATTATTTATGTGGTTATTTTGTTAATATCATAATTTCGCCATCATCATTTATTGTAAATATTGCTACATACATTCATCCGTTTTTCGGCAAAAACACATAAGAAATAATTAAAATCAAGGAAATATTCGTTATTTTTGGGAATTCGAGGAGTCATGCTCCTAACTTACAGAGTGTGGCTTTTTCCTAGAATCGAAATAACTAAATATCTTATTTAAAACTCAAGATACATAGGACTTAGGCAATAATCAAATGACGAGAATCCTTATTTTTGAGGATTCGAGATATCATGCCCTAACTTACGGGACATGATCCTTCTCTCGATTGACTCGAAATAAGAAAGCTCTTTCTAGAAAATTCAATTTAGTTTACGACATTTTAATAAAATCATGCAAAAAGGGGATCGTATCTTAAATCTTCTTTGAATTTTTAATTTTAGACACTAAGACATCAAGTAATCAACTAGGTACCAATTTTGGGCGTTTTGAGGGCGTTAATCTTTCCTCATACATAATCAACTCCTGAACCAACATCTTGGGTTTTGTAGACTGAAAATTGTCGTTTTAGTAAATTTAACCTTTTATTAAGATGATTTAGTTTCAAGGTGATCCGATCACACCTAATAAAAAGGATTGGTGGCGAATCCATCTTCATTTGAAAAATAAAAAGTCAATTTCAAAAGGGTTTCGACAGCTTGGTGACTCCACTAGGGATAAAATAAGAGAGTCAAGCCACGAGTTGATTACTTTTTGGTCTTTTTGTCGAAAATTGATAATTTGGTTCAAATTAACGATCCCTTCCTTGCATTTCATCTTTCATGTTTTGTCTTTGTTATCTCGGGTTACATAGCGATCTAATATGTCTGTTTTATTGGTTCGAGAGTTTCTCTTTGTATGTTTTCATGTATTATATAATCGTTTCATTTTAAAGGAAGTGATCCCGTTTGAATTAGAGATTGTAAAGCAAGACTTCAAAAAAAAGAGTTCGGAGCTGGGGAAAAGGATAGAGAAGTTGAAAAAGGAAAAGATTCAGATAGGATTAGACTTCGACGTCCAAAAGTTAGAAGTCGAGAAAATGAGAAAGGGAAAGAACAAGGCTGAGGAAGACTTGGACTGCTTAAAAATGGGTTATAAGAAACTCCGCTTGTCAATAAGTACTGCCGGGTTGGGCAAAACATCGGGATATTGGCGTCAGGATATACAAGAAGAAAATATTAGAGTCGATTAGTGGGAAAAAAAATTCCAAAATGTTCGAGTCTGATACGATGCTTTAAGAAAAGAATTATTAGAAAGCCGAGATGCAAAAGTTGGATTGGGAGCCCGGGTAGCAGAATTAGAAAGGTCTCTGCATCAACATCATAGTCGCAACTATATGACTATATTGAAAGCAAGCCTGACTAAGATTGAAGAGTTGAAGAGAAAGATAGAAAAGCTTGGGGTTGCATCACAAAATTGTGAACTTTGAGTTGAGCTTCTTGAAATGAACAATGAACATTGGAAGGATCAACTCCAACGCTCTAAGGGTCAGATCAAGGATAGAGACCGCATTATGAGTGAAGCTTTGACTCAAGTACGGGAAGTAGCCGACCATTTGCAAACCCTAGCAGTTCAAGCTAGCATGCTGAGCCTAAAATACGAATCAGAATCAGATTGAAGCCGAGAATTAGCTTGGCTTCTTAGGAAAGTTGCGTTGAGTATTAGGGAAAGGTCGTATATGTGAAATGTATCTGTTTTATGTAAAGAATTTTGTTTTCTATTAAATTTGTTCTAAAGGAGTTGAACCAGAATCAATGCATTTTTTTTGCATTCATTTTTCATTCATTAGCATTACATTTCATTACATGCATTAAATCTCATAAAAAGACCCTAATTAATCGCAATTATGACAGTTAACCTAGAAAACACCAAGAATCTGCTAACTAAGTATCGTTACGGTACCCACGATAAAACCAAAGCCATAGATCAAAGGTTAGACAGACTAGAACAAATTTAGAAAGACAAGCAAGATCAGTTGAAAGAGTAGCTGTAGGACCAATTAGCTAAGGTGCAACAAGACATGAAGGACCAAATGCAAGAGTCCCAAAGAAGCAGAATAAGCCAGTTGACCCAGTTATTGGCTAGCGGACTTGAAAAAGGGAAGACTACTGTAAACTCTAGCGATGATAACGAAGACCCTACATGCCCACCGAGCTTTACTCTAGTGAACGTCCAAGCCCAACTGGATACATATCCACGAAGAGTACCTGTTACCTATAAAACCACAACAATACCTGGCCGGCACCTCATAATCGATGAATTACCCAAACCCGTTGTTCTAGATTTGGACTACATGGCAGAAATTGATAGGGCAAGAGTAGAACTACCGAAATAGCTGGAAGATGGGTGTAAGTGTTTGGAGGAGAAATTCAGAGCTATGGATAGTGCAAGTGGTTGGAGGAGAAATTTAGAGCTATGGAGAGTGCTAACTACCTTTCTAAAGTCGATGCCAAAGAATTGAGTTTAGTCTCGGATCTTGTGCTCCCACCAAAATTTAAAACTCCAGAATTTGAAAATTACAATGGGACTAGTTGCCCTAAAGCCCATATCAAAATGTTTTGCTGAAGAATGACGGGATACATTAATAACGACCAATTATTAATCTATTGCTTCTAGGATAGTTTGATCGAGTCAGCTACCAAATGATACAATCAGCTAAGCCGTGCCAAGATAAATTCATGGAAAGACTTGGCATAGACTTTCATGAAACAATAGAACCATGTGATCAATATGACGCCCGATAGAATTACGCTGCAAAACATGGAGAAGAAGCAAAATGAAAGCTTTAGGCAATATGCCAAAGATGGAGGGATGTGGCAACATAAATTCAGCCACCTCTTCTAGAAAATAAGACGACAATGCTTTTTATAAACACTTTGAAAACCCCGTTCATTAACCATATGCTAGGTAGTGCTACGAAGAGCTTCTCAGATATAGTTATGTTCAAAGAAATGATTGAGAATGCAATAAGGAGTGGAAAAATAAACGCGGGGGAAAGTGCTAAAAGGTCAGCCCGAGAAAGAAAAAAATGAAGTAAATACCACGAGCGTGTACAATAAGAACTATTCAAAATCAGATACAGTGGAGCAACCAAGGACCATGATGACTAGCCATCAAGGCCCTTTGAGGCAAGAATCCAATTCAGGGCCAAACAAAGAAAAACTCCAATTCACGCCTATCCCGTTGACATATGGAGAACTATATCAAAATTTTTTCAACTCGCATGTAATATCCCGTTTTACTTAAAGCCCATGCAACCTCCACTCCCAAAGTGTTATGATGCTAATGCTCAATGTGAGTACCAAGCAGGAATAATGGGACACTCGATTGAGAACTGCACTGCATTCAAGAAATTGATCGAGAAGTTTATCAAGATTAGGGATTTGAAGGTTTGATGATCCCTTAGGGCCTAATGTGGCAGGAAATTCATTACCCAGTCATCCTAACCAAGGGGTAAATGCGATAATCGAGAGTGGGGGCAAGAAAACCAAAACTGATATTGTAGAGGTAAAATCCCCTCTAAAATGGGTTTGACAAAAAAAATGATAAATGTGGGATTGATCACTCAAGTTTAGAGGTGGTACCCAAAGGAGTGAGGAGCTACTGTGAGTTCCATACTACAGAAGGTCATGAGATCCAAGAATATGCCGGATTCAGTGGTCTAGTGCAAAGTTTGATGGATAACAAAGAATTGGAAGTCTTTGAAGATATCAAGGGCTCAGAGGGAGAATATGTTTGTGCCTCAGAGGAGGGATCAACAAAGATAGTTTACAAGGTCAACCACCCAGTGGTGATTATTTCCCGACTGAGACCCAATGAAGTGGGACACAAGTTACGCTAAAAATCATAATTCAAAAACCCATGGCTCTTTCCTACAAGGGTAGCAAAAGGGTTCCATGGAATTCTGATTGCAAAGTGATGATTCTAGGAGGAGAGAACTCGGTTGGCACTTCAAAAGGGGTTCAAGATATCGATTTCTTCACACGCAGTGGGAAACGCTATGACCTTGCAAATGTGGGAACCAAGCCCCTTAAGGAAAAAACCCTAATAGTTGAGCCTAAGAAAGGAAAAACAACTAGACTTGAGTCACCTATCAATGAGCCAGTGACCAAGAATGAGGCTAAGGAATTCTTGATGTTCTAGAAACATAGAGAGTACAGTGTAGTAGAACAGTTACACAAAAAACTAGCTCGCATATAAGTATTAGCCTTTCTACTGAGCTCAGAGACACATCGTAACGCATTGATGAAGGTGTTAAATGAGACTTATGTCGTTGATAACATTTCTGTGAACAAGCTAGATCATTTGGTCAATAATATAAGTGCCGACAATTTCATCTTCTTCAATGATGATGAAATAGCTCTAGGGGGCATAGGATCCACGAAGGCTTTACACATCACTATCCACTGCAAATGATATACATTGCCGGGAGTGTTAATTGACAATGGATCTGCGCTGAATGTCTTGCTTCTACCCACAGTGAATAGGTTGCCAGTTGATAGCTCTCACATGAAGGTGTGTCATAATATAGTGAGAGCATTCGATGGTACAGAAATGAAGGTAATGGGGCGGATTGAAATACTACTCTTAATTGGTCTGAACCCTCTTATAACTGCTTGTTGGGTAGGCCTTGGATTTATTCAGATGGGGTAGTGTCGTCGTCACTGTACCAAAAGTTGAAGTTGGTAACAGAGGGTCAACTGGTAATGATAAATGCTGAAGAGGACATCATTGTATCCGTAACTAGTGACGCGCCATACATAGGAGTAGACGAAGAGGCAATAGAATGCTCCTTTCAATCACTAGAATTTGTTAATGCAACTTTCATCGTTGAAGGAAATGAGATCCCAGCACCAAAAATATCAAAAAACACGAGGATGAGCCTACATTTGACGGTCGGGAAAGGAGCCTTGCCTGGAAGAGGACTCAAAAAATATCTCCAAGGAAGGGTCAATACATCGATACTGATGGAAAAACAAGATCAATTTGGCTTAGGGTACAAGCCAGATGCGAGACAGAAAAAGAAAGAACTGGAAAAGAAGCAAGAGAGAAAGAAAGCACAACTAAGTGAGTGAGAGATCAAATGGGAATCGATGATCTTTCTCCATATATTTGAAAATGATAGAAAAAAGAACCCGTTAATCAAAACTGCGAAGGAATGTTGTGAAACTTGAGCATCAATGCCATATCTGAAGAAGGAATTGGGGAAGAAAACCTATCGAGAATTTGTCCTTATATCCCCGAAAGTGTTCTGAACAATTGGACTACGGAAAAGATCCCTATAATTTTTGGAACTATTTCAGAGTAATGTTCAAAAAACACTTATTGCTCTAAGCCTAGGAGCAATAGGAATCATTTTGGGAAAAAGGCACATGTCCACTATTTTTATTCCAATAAAATAATGCATATTTGTGTCCCATTTGGAAAATATTATTCTATTTTTCATTTCATCCATACTCATCCACACAAATAATTATTCTTAGACTTATTTTTTCTTTGGGTCCTCTTTTATTTCTATAACAGGTCTCCAGATATCAGTGATAAAAACGACGCTACTGCTGACTTAGAGTCTCTTTTTGAGCAGGATATGTGTCCAGAGGAACCTTAGGACTTTGAAGATGATCGAGATTGTAACTTATCTCCTGATTTGTTATGGATAGTAGAACAAGATGAGAAACATATCTTACCTCACAAAGAGTTTGTGAAAATTGTGAGCTTAGGATATGCATAAGAAAAAAAGAAGTGGAAATCGGAACTTGCATCACTGCAGAGGCAAGGCAAGACCTCATTGAATTACTCCAAGAATTCAAAGATGTCTTTGCATGGTCGTATCAAGACATGTCTGGTCTAAGTATTGATATCGTGGTACACAGGCTTCCCATTAAGGAAGAATGCAAGCCAATTTAGCAGAAACTTTGAAGGATGAGGCCAAACGTACTGTTGAAAATAAAAGAAGAGGTCAAGAAACAATTTGACATTGGTTTCCTACAAGCGGTCAAATATTCAGACTAGGTAGCCAATATAATTCCCATCCTTAAGAAAGATTGGAAAGTGTGAATGTGTGTAGACTATAGGTATTTAAACAATGTCAGCCCGAAGGACAATTTCCCGTTGCCTCACATCGATACCCTAGTGGACAACATGGTGGGTCATTCACTATTTTCCTTCATGGATGGTTTCTCTATATACAACAAGATAAAGATGCATCCTGAAGATATGGAGAAGACCACATTCGTGACAATATGGGGAACATTTTGTTATAAAGTAATGCCATTTAGACTGAAAAATACGGGAGCAACATATCAAAGAGCCATGGTAACTTTGTTTCAGATTTTAGTAATAAATCTTCAGCTTCATTTTCCTTAGTTGTTTTTTTAACAGAATTTTTTGTCTGAACTCTAAGGCATAGTCGCTCTTCTATTAGAGGGTCTGTAATGGAAATAAAGTAATTTGGTTTAACTTTAAATCCTATTACACTTGTATGTAGATTAGATTGAATTCGTCCAATAAGTGCTTTTATTGGATTTTTAAATATTTTGTCTAAAATAACCGCTATTATAGGAATATCATGACCTCTCCTAAATTTCATGAATTTTTTGAGGTTGAAAAAATTCCAGCTAAAGTTGAATCCAGTAAAAATTCACTTTCGGGGCTATGCCAGGTAAATTGTCAGGATTTGTAGTCAGTAAGAAAGGGATCGAGATTGACCTAGATAAAGCCAAGGCTATAAAGTAGTTACCTTCGCCGTGTACCCAAAAAGAGGTCCAGGGTTTCCTAGGGAGATTAAATTACATTGCCCGGTTCATTTCACAACTAACCGAGAAACATGACCCTATATTTCATCTCCCTAAGAAACATGATCCAGGTGTATGGGATGACGAGAGCTAGTAGACCTTCGACAAGGTTAAATGTTACTTCTCCAATGCCCCAGTGTTAATGCCACCTAGCCTGGATAAGCCATTGATACTGTACTTGGCAGTATTTGAAGATTCTATAGGATGCGTACTTGGCCAAAATGATGAGTCAGGGAGGAAACAAAGAGTAATATATTACCTCATTAAGAAGTTTACTGGATGTGAGGTAAGATATTCGCCAATTGAGAAGTTGTGTTGCGCCTTAATCTGGACAACCCGGAGGCTGAGACAAAACATGTTGTACCATGTTGGAGTCTTGGAAATAAACCCTCCAAAGTACATGATGGAGTCGATCGCATTGAATGGAAGAATGACTCGGTGGCAAATACTGCTATTCGAATTTGATAAAATCAAAGTAAACTAGAAGGCAGAAAAGGGGAGTACAATAGTGGATTTCCTAGCTAGCAGAGCTCTAGAGGATTACAACCCTTTTAAATTTTGATTTTCCAAACGAGGGTCTGATGTATGTTGCAACCACTGAAGAAGGTGCTCCAGGAGAATATCCTTGGAAACTAATTTTTGACGGAGCCTCAAACGCCATAGGTAACGGAATTGGGGTAGTCCTGGTATCCCCAAATGAAGCTCATTATCCTTTCACTAGTAAACTTGATTTTGATCACACAAATAACATGGTAGAATACGATGCGTGCATCATGTGTATCCGTACAACTATAGAACGCAATATCAAGGTACTGAAGGTACGTGGGGACTATGCACTAGTAATCTATCAAGTCAAAGGTGAATGGGAGATGAGAAATCCCAAGTTTATTGATTATTGAAAGCTGGTTCGCGAGTTAATTAAGGAGTTTGATAACATCACCTTCTACTACCTCCCATGAGATGAAAATCAGATGGCTTATGCCTTGGCTACCTTAGCTTCGATGGTCAAAATGAATAAACAAGAGGATGTAAAACCTATCCAGATGAGCATTTATGAGGCCGTAACCCATTGTTACAACATCGGGAAGAAGAAAGGGATGATCACCCTGTTAAAGTATGCCCAAAAGATCAATCATGAGATGGTTGTAATAACATACTTGATTTATCATGTTTATTAATATAAGGTGTTACCATTATTATTTCAGTTTCTTTTCTGTGTGTATAAATAAACTATTTTATAATAATGTCCTGAGAATAATATGATTATTATTAAAAGATTCTTAGTCAAGTATTATTTTTGGCTAGGACAACAATAATGCATTAAGACTAACATGTAGTTGATTGATGATAAAGAGTTGTCACTGATATGGAATGTCAAAATCAATGCATGAATATGTATGTTATAGAACAACATATTGGACTGACCTGTTATGAGTATGTTTCATGGATTATTATGTAATTGTCACAACATTACTCTTAGTGATTAATATGTATATGATCCTCAGACTTGAGATCATCATTATCCCAACATCGTGAGTTGTATATTTTGATACAGTCAAACGTACACCATAACTGGTTGTTCTATAAAGGTTGATGTTGGATATACCACAATCTATGTAGAGGGATATGGTTGATCGATATAGGATAAGTCCCTCCTACATAATGGGAGTAATATCTTAGGTCACTTGATTGAGTAAGACTAGAAATGCATGGTCAAGCTCAAATAAGTTGATATGAGAATACTGATTTGTATATCATAGTCTACTCAATATATCAAGGAAAATGGGATGGACTATGCAACTGTCACTATTCCATGACTTGTATCAACCCAGAGATAAAGGACTTAAGGATTAATGCATGAAAGGTTAATCGCAAGAAGGTTATGTCGAATCATGATTTCTCGTAACTTAGGTAGCAATGATGCATTACTCGATGCCACTCATTGTTTGTAACATTAGAATCGTTCTAGTACTACTGCTAACTTTACAAGAACCTACAGGGTCACACCCTATGGTTGAAATGAACGGAATAAAACATAGTTGTTATTGTGTTTGGTTGTCACATGAATTAAATTAATTGTAGAATTAATTTAATTAGGTAATCAAATATCGAACATATTATATGTACAAGTTTTTTGTACACATAATGAGAACATAGTTCTATTAATATATGAATTTGGTTCGTATATAAATTCAAATAAATATAGTTTATCAAATCATTATAATAATTAATGGAATTATAATTTTCGGTTTAAAACGTTGTTATATTTATTTAATTTCATTTATGATTATTATGTTCAAATAAATATTTAATGAATTATGATTAATTATATATATACCAATTATAATAGGGTTAAAGAGGGTTTTTTTTAAAACCCTAAAAAATTAAAAATCTCGTTTTTCTTTGCTTAAAAAAAGGTCTAGCAGCCATCAAGCAAAGTCTTCTCAAAAAAATAGTTTTGGGGATTTCTTCTGTTCATTATCAACTGAGTGGATTTTGTAGAGGCTGGAGTTATCAAAGGTTGCGGCTTGGTTCGATAGTAGATCAGAATACTCGTTGCCGAAGCGTCACAGTCTACTCAGTTTAAAGATTCGGTAATTTCGAAACCTTTATTTCACCCCGATTCGTTCCTCGCACATGGATCCATGGTTTGGATCGCCGGATGAATTAATTTTTGCTGCGCCGTGGGGGTACCGGCATTCCAACAGTGGTATCAGAGCCACTTGTGTGATATGGACTCGGGTTTAAATATATGGGTGATGCAATTGTATGAGATGCATGCTTTAATTTTATTACGTTTCCGACTGTTTAAATCGTTTAAGCATGACCTGATAACCGTTCCTTTCGATAATTGATTAAATGTTAATCATGGTGTTGTGGCATATTCGGTTTTATGTTATTACTGCTAAGTGTTAATAAATCTGTAATGGTGCAATGGTGGTATTTACAGTTTCTAGTAAGAGTTAACTCGTTAATGGAACAATGGTTGTTCTGGCATGAAACCTCAAGGATTAAAATCCTGAAAGCATGATTCTGATGATAAAAGTTATAAATCGTGAGGTTTCATTTGACTGGGGTATGCGGTTCGTACTGCGGGGGCTTCGGCCCGCTTCCTCCAATCGCCTCAGACCCCATCTTCTTACAGTATGTTTTATAATAAATAAAACTCGATGGGACATAAAAGTTGAAAGGATATTTTATAATTCAACTTAACAAAACGTTGAATTATGTATGCTATTTTTGATATGCGCGGTGTTTGAAATGCATAGTTATAGCCCAATGACCCATTAGATAAAAGGTTGTAATTTTTATAAATACGGCCTGCGTGTCGTGCCTTACTACTAATCTTTTGTATTTCTCTTCTCATCTTACTCCCTCGTATGTAAAATGAGTTTCTGCATATTGTAATTTGCAAGGGTTGTTGTGGACTAGACGAGAAGGAAGATGGGCTAAGTAGTGTGGACCGATAGTTTGTGAAACGACTTACACCTTTAGGTTTCCTTTTGGTTCTCCCATTGGCTTGGGTTGCACCACCTTAGTTTATGGGCTATAACTATTGCATTTATTTATTGCTTTACTTATTCATGTATGAGATGCTTTAGATGTCTAAAGCATGCCAAATTTTAAATATACTAAAATTTGATAATAATGAACCTCACTAATTGATGAGATCAATTAAAAGGCTAAATGGACTAAAGTAGACCATAATTGGTGAGATGGAACAACCTTAATAAAATCCCTCAATTAAAATATTAAGTCAACATAGCCTTCCAATTTTGCCCTCGTTAAGGCCTCGATCAATACTGTGTAGGTTCTGCTAAAGCAAAATACTAGTATTTATCTTGGTTAAACACAAAGAATAAACAAGTGATATTCACTGGTTAAAATTGGTTAATGAATTAACTAGGTTACTCTAATAGGATTAGAAACCTAGAGGCAATTAATTTGGATAAACCATAAGATGATTAGACCAAGAGTTGTTCACCAAACATTAGAAGTTACATATGATGCAATTAGCAAGTGTTGCTTACCTAAATAACCACAATCTTAAGAGTAAAGCCAAAGCTGACTTAAGAGGAAGTGAAATATGGATCCTTAGCCCACTTGAAATACTTTTCGAGAAAGTCTTTCCGAAACTAATATATGAGTGTTATTAATTTTGTAATAAAATAGTGGGAATATCTTTTAATAAAGTCATTTTAATGATTAATATAAACTTGGTAAATTTATACGCGCATATTTTATTGTTGTAGATATATTATGGTTGCAAACACTAATACACTCTCATTGCGATCTGTCCTTGAGAAGGACAAATTGAATGGTTTGAATTTTCTTGACTGGTTCTGTAACTTGAGGATTATCCTCAAACAAGAACAGAAATTATATGTCATTGAACTACCGCTTCCTAATGAACCACTCGCTAATGCCTCGAGGGCTGATAGAGATGCTTACAAGAAGCATCTCGATGACATGGTAGACGTTAGATGTCTTATGCTTGCCACTATGAATCCTGAGCTTCAGAAGCAACACGAGGACATGGTTGCTTATGAAATGATCAAGCACCTGAAAGAACTTTATCAGGGACAAGCACAGCAAGAGAGGTTCGATATCTCTAATGCCCTATTCCAATGTAAGCTGGCTGAAGGAAGCCCAGTAGGACCTCATGTCCTTAAGATGATTGGCTATATTGAAAGCCTGTCTAAGCTTGGGTTTCCATTAAGGCAAGAGTTAGCCACTGATGTTATTCTTCAATCGTTGTCGGATAGCTACAGTCATTTTGTCCTTAATTTCAATATGAATGAAATTGACAAGACTCTGTCATAGTTGCTCAATATGTTACGAACTGCTAAAGGCAACATGAAAAAGTTTGGACCTAAGCCCATACTGATGGTCCGTAATAACAAGGGCAAGGGAAAGGCCAAAGTTCAGACAAAGCCCAAGGGCAAAGGTAGGCCCAAGCCTAGAAAAGGAAAAGCTGCATTGAAACCTAAAGGTGGGGTGCCTAAGGAAGGAAACTGTTTTCATTATGGGTGTGACTGGACATTGGAAGCGGAACTGCCCTATCTATCTTGAGGAAGTCAAGAAGGTCAAAACAAGCGGAACATTTGCTTCAGGTATTTATGTTATTGATATTAATTTATCAACTACTACTTCATGGGTATTAGATACTGGTTGTGGTTCTCATATTTGTACTTCTGTACAGGGACTACAAAAGAGTAGGACTTTGGCTAGAGGAGATGTGGACCTGTGAGTTGGAAATGGAGCAAAACTTGTTGCATTAGCTGTGGGAACATATAGTTTATCTTTGCCTAGTGGACTTGATTTATGTTTAGAGGATTGTTATGTTGTGCCCAGTTTGACTAAAAATATTATTTCAATTTCTTGTTTAGACAAAATTGGTTTTAAGATAATTATTAAGAATAATTGTTGTTCCTTTTATCTCAGTAATGTTTTCTATGGTTCGACACAATTGATTAATGGTTTCTATATTTTAGATCAAATGAATCTCATTTACAACATAAATACTAAAAGATCAAAAATAAATGACTAAAATCGAACTTATCTATGGCATTGTCGTTTGGGCCACATAAGTGAGAAACGCATATCTAAACTCCATAAAGATGGTCTCTTGGATTCATTTGTCTTTGAACAATTTGAAGTATGTGAATCTTGCTTATTGGAAAAAATGACTAAATCTCATTTTACTGGTAAAAGTGAACGAGTTAGTGATTTATTGGGCCTAATACATTCTGATGTATGTGGACTAATAAATACACAGGCTAGAGGTGGATTTCACTACTTCATTACTTTCACTGATGATTTCAGTAGATATGGGTATGTCTATCTCATGAGCCATAAGTCTAAGTCCTTTGAAAAGTTCAAGGAATTCAAAAATGAAGTACAAAATCAATTGGGCAAAACTATCAAGACACTTTGATCTGACCGATGTGGAGAGTATTTGAGCCTAGAGTTTGATGATCTTTTGAAGGAATGTGGGATTGTATCACAACTTACTCCTCCTGCTACTCCTCAATGGAATGGAGTTTCTGAGAGAAGAAATCAAACTCTATTAGACATGGTTCGATTCATGATGAGTCATGCTAATCTACCGACTTCTTTTTGGAGACATGCAATTGAGACAGCTGCTTTCACATTAAATCATGTTCCATCTAAATCGGTTCAAAAGACGCCATATGAAATGTAGACTAGAAACGTCTCAGTATGTGTTTTATGAAAATTTGGGGTCCTTAAGCTTATGTTAAACGTTAGACGTCTGCTAAGCTTGAACGCAAATCTAAAAGGTGTATTTTTGTGGGGTATCCAAAAGAAACCAAAGGATATTATTTCTTTAATCCCGCTGAGAACAAAATATTTGTTGCTCAGACTAGTGTTTTCCTAGAGAGAAAATTTATTTCTAGAAAAGAAAGTGGGAGAAAGATTGAACTTGAAGAAGTTCGAGAATCACAAAATACCACTGAACCAGAGATAGAACAACAGTAAATTCCATAAGAAATTGAGGAACAAGTAACTGCTGTAGAAACACAACCACCACGCAGATCTTTAAGAGAATGTCAAGTACTTGAGAGATATGGATTTCTCATTACAACGCATGGTGACATTCTTCTTATAGATGAAGATGAGCCTAGGACTTATCAAGAAGCGGTGACGAGCCCAGACTCTGAGAAATGGCTTGAGGCCATGAGATCTGAGATGGATTCCATGTATGAAAACCAAGTATGGACTTTGTTGACCCACCCGAAGGGGTTAAACCTATAGAGTGCAAGTGGGTTTTCAAAAAGAAAACCGACTTGGATGGTAATGTACAAACATACAAGGGGAGATTACTCGCTAAAGGTTTTCACCAAGTTTATGGTGTTGACTATGATGAAACCTTTTCTCCTGTAGCTATGTTCAAATCCATCAGGATCTTGCTCACCATAGCTTCATTTCATGACTATGAGATCTGGCAGATGGACGTCAAAACAACTTTCCTTAACGGGAACCTTGAAGAGGATGTGTACATGACACAACCTAAAGGTTTTGTCATTCCAAAAGATGCTAGAAAGATATGTAAGCTACAAAGATCCACTTATGGATTAAAGCAAGCTTTTCGAAGTTGGAATCTTCGTTTTAACGATGCAATCAAAGAGTCTGGTTTCATCAAAAATGAAGATGAGCTATGTGTTTATAAGAAAGTTAGTGGGAGCACTATAACATTCTTGGTACTATATGTGGATGACATACTTATCATAGGAAATGACATACCTACCTTGCAGTCTATTAAGACTTGGTTAGGAAGCTATTTTGTTATGAAGGACTTGGGCGAAGCCACTTACATCTTAGGAGTCAAGATCTATAGAGATAGATCAAGACGACTACTAGGTCTAAGCCAAAGTACATACATAGATAAAGTACTGAAAAGGTTCAGTATGAAAGAACCTAAGAGAGGATTCCTACCTATGAGACATAGTATTTCACTCTCGAAGGAAATGTGTCTTTCAACTCTACAAGAGAGAGAACGCATGAGTAAAATTCCATATGCTTTTGATATTGGATCTATCATGTATGCCATGTTATGTACTCGTCCAGATGTCTCATATGTCTTAAGTATGACGAGCAGGTACCAAGTAGATCTCGGTAAAGGTCAATGGACCACAGTCAAGAATATCCTTAAGGACTTAAGAAGAACTAAGGATACGTTCCTAATATATTGAGGTGAGGAAGAGTTAAGTGTTAAAGGTTACACTAATGCTAGCTTCCAAACCGACAAGGACGATTCTCGATCACAATCAGGTTTTGTGTTTTGCCTTAATGGTAGTACTGTGAGCTGGAAGAGTTCAAAGTAAAGTACAGTAGCCGATTCTACAACAGAGGTCGAGTATATTGCAGCCAGTAAGGCAGCAAAGGAAGCGTTTTGGATCAAGAAGTTCATTACTGAACTAGGGGTTGTGCCTAGCATATCAGATGCTATACAACTCCGATGTGATAACAATAGAGCCATTACACAAGCTAAAGAACCTAGATCTCACCAGCGATCCAAACATATACTTAGGCACTACCATCTTATTCGAGAGATTATCGATCGAGAGGATGTAGAGATATGAAGAGTACCTACAGATGATAACATTGTTGATCCCCTGACCAATCCTTTGACACAATAGAAGCATGATCGTAACACTAAGTCGCTTGGTATTAGATATATGAGTGATTGGTCTTAGTGCTTGTAGGAGATTGTTAGAGTATGCCCAAAAGATCAATCATGAGATAGTTGTAATAACATACTTGATTTGTCATGTTTATTAATATAAGGCGTTACCATTATTATTTCAGTTTATTATTATTTCAGTATGCCCAAAGGATCAATCATGTTTATTAATATCATGTTTATCAATCATGTGTGTATAAATAAACTATTTTATAATAATTTCCTGAGAATAATATGATTATTCTTAAAAGGTTCTTAGTCAAGTATTATTGTTGGCTAGGACAACAATAATGCATTAAGACTAACATGTAGTTGATTGATGATAAAGAGTTGTCATAGAAATGGAGTGTCAAAATCAATGCATGAATATGTATGTTAGGGAACAACATATTGGACTGACCCGTTATGAGTATGTTTCTTGGATTATTATGTAATTGTCACAACATTACTCATAGTGATTAATATGTGTATGATCCTCAGACTTGAGATCATCATTATCCCAACATCGTAAGTTGTATATTTTGATACAGTCAAACATACACCGTAACTGGTTATTCTATAAAGGCTAATGTCGGATATACCACGATCTATGTAGAGGGATATGGTTGATCGATATAGGATAAGTCCCTCCTACAAAATGGGAGTAATATCTTAGGCCACTTGATTGAGTGAGACTACAAATGCATGGCCATGCTCAAATAAGTTGATATGAGATGTCATACTTATTTGTATATCATAGTCTACTCAAGATATCAAGGAACATGGGATGGACTATGCAACTGTGACTATTCTATGACTTGTGTCCAACCTAGAGATAAAGGACTTAAGGATTAATGCATGAAAAGTTAATCGCAAAAAGGTTATGTTGAATCATGATTTCTTGTAACTTAAGTAGCAATGATGCATTGCTAGATGCCACTCATTCTTTGTAACATTAGTATTGTTCCAGTGTTACTGCTAACGTTACAAGAACCTACAGGGTCACACCCTATGGTTGAAATGAAAGGAATAAAACATAGTTGGTATTGTGTTTGGTTGTCACATGAATTAAATTAATTGTAGAATTAATTTAATTGGGTAATCAAATATCGAACATATTATATGTATAAGGTTGTTGTACACATAATGAAAACATAGTTTTATTAATATATGAATTTGGTTCATATATAAATTCAAATAAATATAGTTTACCAAAATCATTATTATAATTAATGTAATTATAATTTTCGGTTTAAAACATTGTTATGTTTATTGAATTTCAATTATGATTATTATGTTGAATAAATATTTAATGAATTATGATTCATTATATATATACCAATTATAAGAGGGTTAAAGAGGGTTTTTTTTAAAAAAACCCTAAAAAATTAAAAATCCCGTTTTTCTTTAGTTAAAAAAAAGGTCTAGCGGCTGTCAAGCAAAGTCTTCTCAAAAAAATAGTTTTGGGGATTTTTTTTGTTCATTGTCAACTGGGTGGATTAGGTAGGGGCCGGAGTCATCAAATGTTGCAACTTGGTTCGATAGTAGATTAGAATACTCGTTGCCGAAGCGTCACTGTCTACTCAGTTTAAAGATTCAGTAATTTCAAAACCTTTATTTCACCTTGATTCGTTCCTCGCACATGGATCCATGGTTTGGATCGCCGGATGAATTAATTTTTTCTGCGCCGTGGGGGTGTCGGCGTTCCAACACACCCTTGGTACTATGACTTATTGCAATACATAAAGAACCGTGAATACCCTGAGCAGGCAACCGAGAATGATAAAAGGACGCTAAGAAGGCTAGCCTACAAGTATGTCCTAGATAGGGAGGTTCTATACAAAAGAAGAAACGATCAAATGTTAGTAAGGTGTGTAGATGTTCTTGAGGCCAAGAAAATCCTAGAAGAAGCCCATGAAAGTGTTTGCAGGACACATGCTAATGGTCTTAAAATGACCAAACAAATCATGAGATTCGAATATTATTAGTCCACCATGTAAAAGGATTGTATTAATTATGCCAAGAGATGTCATAAATGTCAAATTTATGGAGACAAAATTCATGTGCCTCCTTCAGCTCTTTATGTTATAACTTTTCCATGGCCTTTCTCTATGTAGGGCATGGATGACATTGGGTCAATCTCGTCAAAAGCTTTCAATGAGCATCGATTCATCTTTGTGGTCATCGATTACGTCACCATGTGGGTAGAGGCCACTTCTTATGCTAATGTCATGAAATCGACAGTTAGCAAATTCTTGAGGAAGTAGATCTTATGTCGATATGTAATACCAGAAAGGATCATATCTGATAATGCATTAAATTTCAACAATAGCACGATATTGAAGGTCTGTAGCCAATTTCAGATCAAACATCACAACTCGTCACCGTATCACCCAAAAATGAACAATGCAGTTGAGGCAGCCAATAAGAACATTAAGAAGATCGTGGGGAAAATGACAGAGACTTATAAAGATTGGCATGAGAAATTACCATTTGCCCTCTATGCTTACCGAACGTCTGTCAAAACCTCTACTGGGGCAACACCTTTCTCATTAGTTTATGAAATGGAGGCAATTTTACCCATTGAAGTGTAGGTTCATTCTCTTCAATTTTTATCATAGTTAAAGTTAGATAAAGTGGAATAGATTCAATCTGAAAATGATCAGTTGAATTTGATCGAAGAGAAGAGCCTAAAAGCTATCTGTCACGGTCAGATGTACCAAAAACGAATGATGCGAGCTTATAACAAAAAGATTCGCCCTAGAGAATTCTATGAGGGGGACTTGGTATTGAAAAAGATCCTTCCCATACAAAAGGACTTCAGAGGAAAATGGATGCCAAATTGTAAATGACCTTATGTAGTAAAGAAAGCTTTTTCTAGAGGAGTGCTAATTTTGACTGAGATGGATGGTAAAAAACTGCCCAATCTTGTGAATTCAAATTCAGTCAAGAAATACTTCACCTAAAAAAGTGGGGAGAGGCTAAGGCGAAAACTTGCAAAAGACGCCTTGAGATCAAAGGGGTTATGAGTTGAAAACCTGAAAAAGGGCAGCTCAAATTTTGATTGAAGATTAGGTATGTGGTAGTCTTGTCCCCTGAGAAGTAACAAGGAGGAGAAACTTTGCATCTTGTAGCATCAACGAAGTACTCTAGACCTCTTAGACACATATCAGCTCAAAATGGTCCTTAAAAAGTTTGTGTGGAAAAGCTCATGATGTGATATCTTTTGCACCTAGTCTTATTTTTACCCGCTTTATGTTTTAGCAATGTTTGCTATTTTGGTTAATCTTTTCATTTAGAGCTTTGCTCCTAATAAATTTCAGTCTTATCCATTGTTACAAGCATTTTTGCATTGAAATAACAGTTAATGGACTAAAAATATTCAAGTAAAAAGATTTCTACATATCACTCTGAAAACTTTCTAAATATTACAGGGACTTGAAACAGGACCACTACTTGGAAGTAACCAAATTTTGAAAATTGGAAAGATCCTAGAATGAGTAGCTCAGATTATCATCATCTTTTTAGGTTCCCTATCAAAGATACCAAACCCGAGTAGAAGGCATTGTAAAACCTAGACGAACCAGGAGCCACATCCCAAGTGTTAAAAGACAAAAACCAACTACAAAATGACATGTCGCATTCATCATTCATATATATCTAGTTAGGAACATTTGATTCATTGTAACCAAAACATCCTAATTTCTTGATAAATATATGCATATAGATTCTACAGGTCTTGTTCCCTAGAAAAGTGGTGTAACAAACCAATGAAACAGTACAAATTCTATACCCCTGAAGTTGTAGTGGGTCGAATTAAAGTTACCATAGCAAATCTTATCTCCCTAAAGTTGTAGTGGAGCAGGATGAAGCTACAAATCATATATCGCTAAAGTTGCAGTGGATCGGATTGAAGCTACAATTCCTATACCCCTGAAGTTGCAGTGGGTTGGAATGAAGCTACAACTACAAATCCTATACCCTTGAAGTTGTAGTGGGTCGGGTCGAATCTACCATAACGAATCTTATCTCCCTGAAGTTGCAGTGGAGTAAGATGAAGCTACAAATCCTATGTCCCTAAAGTTACAATGGATCGGATTGAAGCTACAATTTCTATACCCCCTGAAGTGAAATGAATCTACAACTACAAATCTTATCTTCTTGATAATTCATTGTGGGTTGAAATGAAGCTACAACTACAAATCCTATACCCCTAAAGTTGCAATGGGTCGGATTAAATCTTCCATAGTGAATCTTATCTCCCTGAAGTTGTACTGGATCGGATTGAAGCTATGAATCCTATATTCCTAAAGTTGTAGTGGATCAGATTGAAGCTACAATTTCAATAACCCATAACCTAAACAAAGAAGAAGAAACCCTAGCTCCCTCTCGCGCCACAACCTTGCCACGTCAGTAGGTGTGTCGTCTGACACCTCCTCTACCACCACCGCCGTTGACTTCGCCCTCTACCACCACCACTTGCAAAAGAGAAAGAAGACAAATAGCATTAGACAAGGAAATAGAAATAGCAAACAAGCAAAAGAAAAAAACAATATATTTATAGTTTGATTCGACTATAAAAGCCAAACGAAAACCCTATGTAATTTTTTACACAAGAAATCAAATACAAAAAAAACTGATAAGTTTTACAGGTAGTTCATTTTATCAATTTTTTTCTCGAAAAATAAATAAATATTAGATAAGATTTTTTCCACCTGAACACAGCTTCATATTCCACTGTTGTGAGTGGATGAGGACACCATCTCTGATGAAGGACAACTCCCTCCCAGTGTGAAATACCTCTGAATCGTCCCTGGTTTGTCTGAGGCCACTAGGGTGTGGGGGTACCCATCAAAACAATACAGAGAAACTGAAAAGCTTCTCAGATTTTCTTATTTTTTACCGAGTTTTAGGAAATAACAACCCCAGATTTGGGTTTTAGGGGTCGAAACGGTCGAAAAAGACGTCGCTTTATAAATCTTACCCACCAGGGATGGCGGACCCCATCGTCGATGATCAGTGGTCGCCATGGAAGCCTGCCGGACCTCATGGTCGGCCTAAAGGTTGTTTCGAGAGAAAATGAGAGACGAAAAAAATTTTAACGTAGGAGAGAAATGAAATTTTTCAAAATTTTTTTATTTATATAGGGCCTTGGTACGACGTCGTTTGGGCCTGGCTTTAGAAGCCCCAAAATGGCGTCGTTTTGAACTATGACCTGAATCCCCCCGAGGATCCGTATGTTTTCGCATAGAGGGGATAATTCCCATTTTGGTCCTTACGCTTTTTTGTTTCTTTTTAATTTTGTCCTATTTTATTTTTAGTTATTTTATTTTTACCCTTTTTATTTTATTCTTGTGCAATTTAGTCCCTTGACCCACTATTGACCCTATGAGGGAAGGACACATGTAATATGGGTGGGATAATACCACTTTCGGTCCCTGTTCATTTTCGCATATAATAATTTAGTCCTTTATTTTCTTTTCTTTGTTTTTTGCAATTCAGATTTTAATTTTTCTTAAATTTTAATTTAGTCCTTTACCTTTTGAAATTCAGCGTCTTTAGTTACTATTATTCAATTTCCAACACGTTAATTTCATTATTTATATTTTCGCCCTTTAAGTTATATAATTTATATTTTGCTCCAAAATTTCTTGATTATTTTATTTTAGTCCTTTGTTTTTAATTATTGTTACTATTAATACTATTAAGTGATTATTGTTGGTAATTAATATTATTTTTGTTAAAATTTGCTCAAATATCTATATTTATTGAATGTAGTTAGACTATTATCATACTTTTTTATATATTATTTCATTATTATTATCATTATTATCATATAGTATTATTAATTGAATGTTTTACTATTATTATTTCTTATTATTATATTCATTATAATATTGTCATTTCATTTCATTATTTATGTGGTTATTTTGTAAATATCATATTTTCGCCATCATCGTACATTGTAAATATTGCTACATACATTCATTCGATTTTCGGCAAAAACACATAAGAAATAATTAAACTGAGGCAATGTTTGTTATTTTTAGGAATTCGAGGAATCATGCTCCTAACTTACGGAGTATGGGCTTTTTCTAGAACCAAAATAACTAAATATCCTATTTAAAACACAAAATACATAGGACTTAGGCAATAACCAAATGACGAGAATCCTTATTTTCGAGGATACGAGATATCGTGCCCTAACTTACGAGACATGACCCTCTTCTCGATTGACTCAAAATAAGAAAGCTATTCCATAAAATTCAATTTAGTTTGCGACATTTTAATAAAATCATGCAAAAACGGGATCGTACTTTAAATCTTCTTTGAATTTTTAATTCTAGACACTAAGATATCAAGTAATCAACTAGGTACCAAATTTGGGTGTTTTGAGGGTGTTAATCCTTCCTCATACGTAACCAACTCCCTAACCAACTTCTTGGATTTTGTAGACCAAAAATTATCATTTTATTAAATTTAACCTTTTATTAAGATGACTAAGTTTCAAGGTGATCCGATCACACCTAATAAAAAGGATTGGTGGCGATTTCATCTTCATTTTAAAAATAAAAAGTCAATTTCAAAAGGGTTTCGACATCTGAATTTGCGTCAAAGCTCATTTTTCTTCCATTGAAGGTAACCATTAGAATTTTTATGAGTTTTAAATGATATCTAGTCCCTTAAACTGAATTTCTAGCCATTGAAACGTATGTTTTAAATAAAAGTAAAAAATCGGGTATTTAATGGTGAATTTTAGGTTTGTGGAAAAAAACGTGGTTTCAAAGTTTTTTTCAATTATTTTTAATCTAATTAGAAGTTTTCTAAAGTAACTTTGAAATTTTGACAAGGATTTCTCAGTTTTTAATGAATTTTAGTTTTAATGGGCAAAAACTTGTTGAAAAATTTTGATACCTTAAAACGTGTAGTTTAATGGTGAATTCATTTCATGCGAAAAGATTAAACATAGACTTAGTTATTCAAATTTTAAGTTTGTCGCGCTAAAGGTTTTGGTTAGAAAAGAGTGTAGCTTAGGCTTGTGTTTGTGGTTGTTTGAGGTAAGTTATTGACAAATTGTTGACTAAATATATGTGTGGTTTGTCTTGTTGAAGTGTCGGAGTCGATAAGATCTTCAACGAGTAGAGATAAGGGCAAAGAGAAGCTTGTGTAAGCTTTCAGTATTTTGGAACAGTGAATATTTTGGTGAGTGTTTTAGAATCACTGCTCGTAGATGATTCGTTGTGTATTTGGGAATTTAGAGGTAGGCTAAACCCGTACTCTAAATTCTGAGTGTAAATGTTCTCACATCTATGATTAAATGTGAGATGTTTATTTGTGAATTTGTGAAATTGTGAAATCATGAACATATGAGATGCTATGATATGTGCTATGAGTTTATGGTGACTATTGTGGAAGTGAATATGAGAGTATATTATTCATGCCATGTGACAGTAAATACGAGGGTATGTTCTCATGCTTTATGAAAGAGACTACATTGTGTTAATAATGTGAATATGCAGCGAATATGTGCGGAAAATTGGTAAGTAAATGTGTGATATTAATATGGATATTTTGGCCTTTTGCTTAATGAGACTTTTGGATATAGTTGGCATGCTGTAGGATTGTGAGTACTCACTTATGTGTGTTGTGATATATGGGGCGCTGAGGCCCAAGGACAGTGTTAAACCGATAAGGGAATATGAGCTGAGCTCTATTCATCAGGATATGTAGTGTGGTGTGTTTGAAAGCGTTAGATACACGCTTCACTTATAGGATATGATTGACTTTACGAGTCTATGTGTGGTGTGATAGAGTCCATTTTACATTTCAAAATCTCAAAAGCCAAATTATCATACACTGTGACTAAACATGATTGTATGTAATTATATGTACTTATATGTGATTGATATGTGACAGAATATATATGCATGCCTAAAAATTTCTATAAATAATGTGTAAAGGTATGCATGGAATATGACTAAATATATGAATTATGACACTTAGTTAATGACGTTTTGGGAACATGTTGTATGTTTTCTGGTTGATGCATGACAACTTATTTGCGTAGTGGTTGTTCTAGGCATTCACTGAGCTTGTTAAGCTCACCCACTCTATTTTATCCTTTGTAGAGTAGTTGCATTCCCAGTGTGAGTGATGTGGCCGTCGAGGGATTGATCCAAGCCATTCTTTATTCATTATAGTAGGTGTTTTGTTTATTCTAGTTCTAGGGAATAAAAAGGCAATGTAGTAGACATTTATATCAGATTGTTAAGACGTATTTGGGATTACTTGCATATTATGTATGTTTGGAAGCATGTGGACTTGGATATGGCCTTTGGACTATTATTTTAGACATTTTGATGCTTATATGACTAGATGAATGAAACATGATGTTTAGGGATTAAGTTTGAATATATATGCTGAATTTTTGTAACCTAAAGCAGAGGTATCGATATTAGGGATTTTAAAATGATACCTCTGTATTTTTTGGAAGTGTAAAAAGATAGGATAGAGAATTGGTATCGATACCTTGGCCCGAGTATCGATACTAGAGGTAAGTTTTTCGGTTCCTTGCGAAAGGTACCGATAGTTTTTTACACTTTGAAATTTGGCGAGAAATAGAATGCTAGTTTGGTATCGATTTTCCTGGTGATATCGATACCAATTAAGTAAAATATTGATACCATAGAGGCGGTATCGATACCTACGTAACGATTTTTGGAAATTTTGCTAAGTGGTCCCAATGCTCGAGTTTTGTACATTTTATGTCTGTTTGTCATATGTTAGTATGATTAAATGCTAAACTAAGTTTGCATGACTTGATATTCTCATAAATGCTAGAGTAATTAAAGTAAAAAAAAACTGCATGTATTCAATTCTAATAATTACAATGAAATCGATGTAAGATAGTGATGTAGCATCCTAGTATTCGGGCTTGACAACTAAGCCAAGTATAGGGTGTCAGAACCCAAGTAGAATAGATTTTGAACTCGTTTATGGATTTATTCACTTGTGACATTCATAGTGTGGCTTACCTTAATCTTGAATGGATGGTGGACTATGTATGCGTGACTTATATACTTCGATATAAGTTAAAACTTGAAGTTCAAATAGATAAGGAACCAAAAGCTGGTGAATCGGGTATACGACTTTTGCAGTATGTAGCATCACTCACAATAGTGGAATTCATAGCCCAAGACATGGGTAAATATATCCAGTCATTGGCATTACATGATAGATATAAAGTAAATGTGGCAACGGATCGTTTGTCTCTGTGATGAATGACTTAATTACTATTTGATAGTAATTGATGTTTCGTGAAGGAAGATGTAATGATTACTATGAGATTAAATAAAATCCTATTAGGAGAATGGATTTACCCCAAAGAGATTAAAGATGTCCTATGAGGGTAACACACTAATGACAAGGTCATTGGACAAGTATTGATCGAGTAGATTTCGTAATGGTATGTAATTGGGGAGAGCTCAACCATGATACCATAATGGAATGACTTCGTGACTAAATAAGTTTAAAATTAATAGGTAAAAAGATGGAACTTAATTATTACTCATTTGAGCTCCAATCAGATATTTTCAATCGGTATCTCCGCTGGCTCGTTGAAATTAGAAGTGAATTGCATGTTGAATCAAAAGAACAGAAATGAATAGAAATGGTAAAGTTAGAGAAATTAGTTATATTAAGAAATGAATGTGGTTTCTCACTAAGTATGGAAATGATCTGAGAATTAATTTAAGTTTTTCAAATTATTATTTAATTAAATATTTGAAATTTGAAAATAGAATTAAATTAATTGATCATTGTGAATCTGTTGAATGTAAAAATTAAATATATTTTCTCATAAATTCTTTTACGGTAAAGTTGTCATGATTTTAACAGAATTAGAATTGGATTGAGAAAATTATTTAATTGGAAAATTAAATTATTTAAATTAATATAATAATATTTATTTTTGGAAATAGAAAAACAGGTATTTGGTTGGATTAAATTATAAAGTGTTAGGTTAAAAGTTCAATAAGTACATATAATTAGATCCAATATAGGAGAGGCCCAAAACCCCATCATAACAAGTATAAGGGGTGGAAACCCTAGTAAAATAACTAGGGTCAGCTGCTTCTCTCTCTCCTACTTCAATTAGAAGATTGTTTTTCTATTAGATAAGTATTATTTATATTCTACTAATTCAACAAGGGTTTCAATTTCTCTCCTTATAAATAGATAACACCGATAGGGCTAAAAATAAAATAAGTTATACACAAGTTTGCAATATTGTTATTTTGCCCGAAAATAGTCAAAATTTATTTCTAATTATAAATTCTATTTTTCGGGAATAATAATTCTACTAGATTTTATACGAGAGAGATTTACTTTCTTATTGAAAGTAAGAAATTTATTTCTAGTTCTGTATTTGATTCGAAATTATTTGAGCCCACACTTGAAGCAATTTGTGGTACAAGTGTAATATCCCTAAACCGGGTCTAGTAGTTTCGGGTATATTTTTCAGATTCCGAGTGTTAATTTAGGAATTTATCAGGTTAATAGTAATTTTTAATTTAATTTAGGAGGTCAATTTCATCTAAAATCGATTAAACAACAATCCAAAAAAATAAAAATATTTTTTTGGAAAATTAATTTTAAAGTAATTAAATAATTATTAGTGAAAATAATTAATTTGGGTCGAAAAAATTTTAAAATAATTTTTATTGGGGTTAATTTGAGTTAAATATTAATTAATTTAGATTTAATTGTAAAATAAGGGAAATTTTAGAGTATTTATTAGGCAAATAAACCTTTAAATTTGGAATTTTGGAGGGAAAGTATCAATTGGTAAAGCAAGGGAAATGTGGGAGTGGCCATTAGGCAATTTCCCAATTTTTAAATTTTTCATGGGTTGTTTCAATTTTAAACACAATGCATCTAGGCTACTTTTCACACTGTTTATATCAAATTAAAGAGCCATAAAATTCATTTTCTTTGCATTGTTTTAAAGATTTATCATCGAGAATAGATTCAACAAATTTCCTTATTAAAATACTTTCTTTTCACCAGAAATTATTCACAAAAGTAGAAAAAATTATTCTGAAATTTCTCAAGATTCTTGAATCAAGATTTTCAATCAAAGGATTTAGAATAAATAAAAGGTAATTATTATTTCTAAACTTATTTTTATGATGATTAGAAGCATAGTTACATGATATGAGTGATAATTACATGACTTTTTAGCAATAGCATCTTCTTCAAAAGCTTAAGGTGCTTTTAATGGTGGATCTTGAATTTTGAGAGGAAATCCACAAATCAATGGATGTTCCAACTCAAAATGGATCTATTAGAAGGTTTTTTATCTTATTTATCAAGATTAAACATGTTTTGTAAGGTAATTTAAAGAAATTCGAATTTCTTCATCTTAATGAACCAATTTTTTAGATTTTTGTGAAGTTGATTTAAATGTGAAATTGATGCCCAGTATATGTTTATTTGGTCTAGTATTGATGTTTGGAAGTGATTAGGAGGCCTGGAGTGATTGATTTTTTGAGGAATCGAGTTTTCGACTTGATGATACAAATTCGGTAAGATAACTTTGAGTGAGAATTTCATGTAGCCTAGTTAATTAAAATTTGTGTTTGTTATATCTTTTGAAAGGTGGTAATCTCTATTTTGTCTTTGTTAAAGCTTCGAATCTTGAAGAGGATCGAGCTAATTGAAATTGATGCTTGGATTTGCTTAGTTGATCACTTGGTTGTGGTTGAGTTAGTTGTGTGGTGAGTGTTATTAAAGGGCGATTTGGTGAATTGACCGTCACTTATGCTTAATTGGATGATTAATTACTCATTGCAAAAATTTAATTGAGTTTTGGTTGGTTAATTTTGCAAGATTATTGATATATGTTTAACTGATGAAATTTTTGTTAAGTGTTATTATGTAAGCATCTAAGGAATTTATGTGCTTGATTTGATTGATTACAATGGTGAACTAAGCAAGTATGCTGGAGTTTTTGGTTCATGGTATGTTGATATTTCAATTAATAAATGAACATTGATAATAGGTAATTGGTATGCTAGATTTAATTTGATGTTAAAATGGTTGTGTTACATGATTCACGTATGCATTTTGGCACTTTAAATTGAGCACATCATTGACTGAAATTATGTTATGATTGATTGATTATATTGGCATTATAGCATGGTGGATCCATTGGATATAGTTGGCATGTCATAGGATTTGTGAGTACTCACCATATTGATATATTATTTGTGAGCAATAAGGCTCTTTGTGGATTGACTTGGAATAGATAAGGGAGTGTTTAGCTTGTTTCTCCACTCAACGGGACTAATTTGAGGAAATATAAGAGAGCGTGTGGCCTCAGCCCGCTCAATCCGAGACTGCTTCTGATTCTGATTGGGAGTAAGGAGATCCGTTTATTCGATGTATGATCACCCTATTAAGCCATGATTGTATATGCCAATATAAATGTATGAAATGTTATAAGCTAAATTAATGATTATATGCCATGATTAATTATGATTTTTGATACATTATTGAGCATATGACATTGAACTATTATGGATTGATATTGTGACTGAAAATTTGCATTTGATTGGTTTTGATTTAAGCATGATTTGGGTGCTAATTTACTCGTCGTTTTATTAGCATTCACTAAGCTTTTTAAGCTCAAACTCTCACATCCGTGCAGTTAACCGACGGGATTGAGGAGCTGAGGAGCCAAGCAAGAGAGTTCCAAGAGATTAAGGCTCGGTAGAGATTTAGTTACATGTTTTAGATATGTTAATCAGGCATTGTGGAAATTTCGGGACTTAGTTTCATTTTGGTTGTAATTGGACTTGGACATTTGACATTTTTAATTTTGGATGGTTTTATAATATCATATATGCATGTTTGAGTTTGATTACTGAATAATTTACGGTGTTTTGTTGCTTGATAAGACGGTGATTGATAACACGGTGTGTGAGGTATGATGTTTACACTAACCATTGTTTAAATGAAGCTTCCATAGAGTGGTTTACTAGCGACTAAGGTATGCCACTTGTTTGAATTAACCGGTGGGTGATATGTATGAAATTGAATGTTTAATTCTATTTAATTGAGGCTTAATTGGTGTTAATAAATTCAATTGAAGGTGTATGAATATGTATGATATTTAATTCAATTAAGGCTTAATTGGTGTTAATAAATTCAATTGAAGGTGTTAATAAATACTCAAAATCGGGTTTAAAATTGAATTTTTGCACAAAAAAATATAGTGGACTGTTCGGGGGTTTGAATTCTAGTCTTTTTAAATTGGTTCTCTAGTCCGTTTAAATTACAAATTAGTCTTGTAACTTGATAAGTCTAATTAGAGCCTTAAATGATAAGGAAACTTGATAAAAGTTTAGGATTAGACTTGTAATTGATAAAATTTGTTAGAAACGCACTCAATTTAATATTTAGGTATAGTACCGATAGTTTGAAATTGTTACAATTTAGTCCTTAATGATAATACTTGAATTAGACATAGAAAATAAACTCGGATGAAGCTGAAATTTTTAGGGCTTACATAAATTGACTAAAAGAAGGTTGGCAAATTGGTTTGCAAATTGCTTCTGCATTAATAAATAACTAACAAATGGTTAAGATTGAGGTGTTATAAGGTCGGGGTGCATCTTGGGAAGTCGTTAGCTGGAGAGTCACTTAGGTGGTTAAACTAACGCTTCGAATCCAGGCTGGTCTGTCTCGGTCGGGTTTGGGGTGTCACAACAAGAGAAGTAGATGTCATTCAGTTGAAAGCCGGGAACATCAACGATCTGTCTAGCTCAAAGCACATGTATTATTACGAGAAAAAATCTATTGCTTTAAATATCACAAATCGACTCGGTTTTTAGAATTTTTATTTTTTTGTGGTGCAAGAAAATCATTTTCAAACTAGATTTTTCCAATAATTGACATCAGATCCAAGTTGTGTTATGTTTATAGTATAAAAGATATCAAAATTTTCTATTTCCTTCATGTTTGGTTGATTTTTTGTAAAATGTGACATTCTTATAATTATTAGTATGTTCTGTATTATGTATGTGAATTAATGTATGTTTATTATTTTATTATTTACATGATAAATTATTTTTGCCAAAGTTGTGATTCCTAGAAATTTGGTTGTAATTATTACAAATTTTTTCGAGATATGTAATTAGATCACGAACTATCATCTCCATGTAGGAATTGTTTTAGTTTTTAGAATAATTCATGTGAGTCGGAAGCTAACATAAGTCCAAGATTGATCGAGACGTCGCAAACCCGACCCAGCCAACCGGAAAAAGACTGATAGTGGAGGCTACCGATGGTCTGGTAGGGTGGTCTATAGTGGCTGAAGGCGGTGGCTCGACACTGGAAAATGCGACGGCGAAGATGCAACGACGATGACGTCAACCATGGCGGCAACAGAAGTCCATGGTGGCAACAATAGATCCCTTTATTGACCAAGAAAGTTATTGAGGATAAGTTGTTAAAGCTTGAGAAAATTTACATTGATGATAATGGTGCGGATATGTTGACCAAGACCTTTCCAAGAGGGAAGTTTGAAGTTTGTTGCTCGATTGATGGTATGGCAAACATTCCCTGATAATACTCTAGAATGACATATTTTTATGTAATAATTACATATTTATTTTGAGTATGATCCTAATAATTTGACCTATTTATGGTTTTTTATCTAGTAGGGATTAAATTGAAGGAAAAGGAAATTTAGGGGCAAAAAGCGTGAATTTGAAGACAAAATGGGCCAGCATGCGAAATAGGAAAGAAGTGGCGCTGAAAATGCAAAGTGTGGAAGAGTTGGGGGGCAAAAATTCAAAGAAGATATTTATAAACATAAGACTCCATTTAAATTTGAATTTTATTAGGATTGTTATTCAGATTATTATTTAGATTTAATTTCAACTTTTATCTTTATTTATCCTTTAGATTTTAAATAGGAACAAACTTAGTTTTTCATGTACTATAAATAGGGGATGGAGTGACACAAATTATTACTCATCTTTTCTGTAAAAGCTCCCTCTCCCAAAAAGCTCTAGCTTTTTGTTCATTTTCTTATTCAATAAAATTCCATTTTATTCAGCTTATTTCTTTTTTCTCGAAAAGCATGAGCCACTAAACTCATTAGCCAAAAAAAGGTTCATGAGGCTTAGAATTCACACTTAGCTTTCTCAACGAGTATTCATTGTTTCCGCGTTACGGGATTGACTCTTCATTCCATGTTCTCCCAAAAGTGATCTTTTCACTTTGTGCAAAGGCGGACGCTTTGTATGTTTTGGGAAGGTTACACAGTCGAATCATTAGCTTACTACGTCAGTGGCTTTCGAGCCCAAAAGACAAAATTGCGTGGCATTCGCCATTGAGAAATGATGATTTAGTGTAAGACGATCCCACAAAAGCAACGGTTGGCGAGAGTCAGGTTCCTCTAAATCGTAAGTCTAAAATCTAAGTTGAGTTGGTGGTCTTAGGTGTCCTCTTCCACTATAACTGACTTATTATGTCATGAGAAAGATCACCTAAAAGCCTAGGATTGAACCCAAGGAGGATCGAGATAACCGGAGGCTGGAACCTCTCAAATCGAAGAATCCATTTTCTCAAATCTATTTATTTTTACAATTTGAATTTTAATTTATACAATCTCAATTCGTCCGTATTTTTAATTCTGTCTTTTTTATTTTTTCAGGTACGCCATTTTTCTTGGGCACGACTGTGCCCGGGATCTCGAGGAACAAGAAGTTGTGCAAATCCAGTCCCTGAGGATTTGACCATACTTCGCTTATACTATTCTTTTCATTATTTCATAGGGATAGATTATTTTTGGTGTGTTCAATGACGCACCAAATTTTTGCGCCGTTGTCGGGGACTGGTAACATGCTAATCTTGTTTCTTTTGTTTCTTATGACCAGACCTACTCAAGGTATTCTTGCATTTGATTCAGAAATAGAGAAGACTGCGAGAGCCAGTCACAAGGAAACGAAGCTAAGGAAGAAGCAGTCAGGGGTGTTAGGGATTCAGAATAACCCACCGATGAAAATAGAAGCAGATGACGAAGTTGAGTCTAGGGTTAACGAAAACCCTACTCAAACATTAGAAAATGAAATAATAGGAGTTGATCCACCAGAAGAAGTGCTTAACGCTAGGGTTAATGAAAACCCAAATTTATCACATCAACCTATGGCTCAAACGATTCGATAATTGGCCGGAGCTCCTGCAAAACAACCGTCGTTATGCATTGCGTATCCTACTATGGATACTAATTTTGAACTAGAGTTAAGATTAATCCAGTTACTGCCAACTTTCCACAGATTACAAAATGAATATCCACACAAACATCTGAAAGAGTTTCATATGGTTTGTTTTAGTATGAAACTTCAGGGCGTAGTTGAGGATCAAATCAAATTACATGCTTTCCTTTTTTCCCTAGCAGACTCAGCTAGGGAATGGTTATTTTATTTACCTCTTAGATCTATCACAACGTGGGCTAATCTTTCCCATTTATTTCTCAACAGATTTTTTCTAGCATCACGCGCAGCTGAATTAAGGAGGGAGACTGTTGGGATAAGGTAAAAAGATGTGGAGTCTCTTTACGACTATTGGGAGTGATTTAAGAAGTTGTGTACAAATTACCCACAACATGGGATAACATAACAGTCTCTTCTTCAGTACTTCTATAAGGGCTTGAAGCCCATGGAAATAAATATGATAGATGCCGACAATGGAGGAGCATTAGTCAACATGACCTCCCAACAGGCAAGGGACTTGATCTCCATAATGGCCGCAAATACTCAATGTAATACCCAATTTTAGCCCGAGCTCACAAAAAAATAATAAACCCAAAATAATAAAACAAAGTCTAAGTCCAGTAATAGCATTTGGCCCGATCGGAATGGCCCATTTCTTGAAAAGGTTGAAGGTCCATCTACAAGCTTATGGAAACATAATCTTCAAGGATATGCAATCTTAGATATGATATATGAAATCTTAGATATGATTTGCAATCTTAGAAGATATGATTTTGTAATCTTAGAGATTTACTTTATAGATATCCTTTAATCTTAGTCGTTGATGTAATTGATCTGTACCGTTGGATTTGGGGAGGCTCAACTATAAATATAGGCCTCTCCCTTCATTGTAAAGGACTTGAGTTGGGAGTAATAATAATTCTTAAGAGTATTCACTCAAATTTCTCTCTCTCTTGCGTTCTTATTTTCTATGGCTTGTTCATATTTTGTTGATTTGTGTATAATTTATTTATTGATTTGTATATTGTTGATTTCAAATCTCTTTTTCCCTTTTTATTCATTTCCAAATTCATTATTTTCAAATTTGTTTACATTTTATTTTGCCTTATATTTTTTTATACTCTTTGTTTTAAATTCATTGGTCTTTTATTATTGGTGCTATTTAATCCTCTATTTGTTTAGGTTAAGCACTGACCTTATGGTGCACTGTCTTCCTAAAAAGAAGATTGTAAGCCGGTTCAGTAGAAGCTCAAGAAAATGAGGCCCACCCGATATCATACTAGTCTTTGAAAAAAGATGGGAAAATACGAATGTATACGGATTACAGGGATTTGAACAAAGTCAGTCCCAAGACTCATTGCTTTGCACACTTTAGTGGATAACATGGCAGACCACTCACTATTTTCCTTCACGGACAGCTTCTCTGGATACAATTAGATAAAGATGCACCCTGAAGATATGGGAAGGACCACATTCATCATCTTATGAGGAACATTTTGCTAAAGTATGGCCATTCGGGTCAAAGAATGCAGGGAGTGCCTTTTTCTTTGATTTGTCATAGCTTTGCCTATTTAAGTCAATCGCTCCGCAATTTTGTTGGGTTTCATCCTAATTGAAGAGGAAGATCCAAAGTTTATGTCATAGTTAAATTTCGCCCTAAAAGGCTCTATGAAAGAAATCTGGTACCAAAGACGATTTTTCGCATACAAGATAAAAGTGGAAGATCTTATGTGGGAGACTTTATCGAGAAAAACATTAGTTCTGATCAAAAGGGATAACAAAGACTTGCCTAATCCTATGAGTTCAAGATCCAATTAAAAAAACCCCAAAAAAAAATACAAAAAAACCAAAAAAGGAAAAAAATCAAAATCAAAATTAAAAAATGAAAATGACAAAAAGAAAAGGAAAAATGAGAGGCCAAAGTGAAAACCCGCGAAGGGCGCCTTGAGACCAAAGGGGATTTGAGTTGAAAACCTGAAAAGGGCGGCTCAAATATTGATCAGAATGGGGCATGAGGTGATCAGAGCTGTTCAAATTTTGATCAGATTGGGGCATATGATGATCTTGCTATACTTGAATCAACAGGAAAGGGTAGGCGACATCTTGGGGCATCGACAAAGCACTGTAGATCTCCTAAACACATGTCAAACTCAGAATGGTTTTCAGAAAGTTTGTACAGAGAAGCTCAAGCTGCGATATCCGGGGCACCAAATTTTCATACTATTTACATTGAATTTGTTGTTCTTGGAATACTAAATTATTTTCCAAGATACACATTCCCAACCAATTTCTTTGTTATCCTTCTTTACTATTTTTGATAATTTATTCCTTTCGAGCTATGCTCAGAAATAACTTTATTCTTATCCATTGTTATGACCTTTTTGCAAGCATGTTGCATTGGAATAATGATTAATGGACTAATAAAACTTTCACAAGGGAGGTTTTGCATATTACTCTAGAAGTTTCTAATTAATACAGGAACCTGAAACAGGACTATTGTTTAGAACGCACCATGTTTAAAGGTTGGAAATCTGAAAAGGAAGAGTCTAAATTAGGACTTTCTCTTTGGATTTTGTTGTCAAAAACATTGATTGAGCAAAATGACAAGATGTCGTGTTGATGACAAAGTTTAAATAAACAAGCAAGCAATGATCACCAGACAATAGGAAGAGGTTTCCTCGGAGAAGAAAGCCTTCATTTGTGCATGGGCCTTTAGTACGACACCCTAGGAATGCTGTAAGGGACCAGAGAGATTTAGATCATGTATCATTGAATTGTGATAGGAGAGGATTGAGGAAAAGCCATATATTTCTACCATTGGGTTACAGTGGGAGAATGATAGTACAAATTTTGCGTCCCAGTGGATTGAACTTTGAGGCTTATAGTGGGGGCAATCTGACTAAGTGATTCTTTGAAAACGCCAGCTGAGCAGGAAGGCGTTGTAGCACGTCAATGATAAAGCCTTAATAAACTTCGAGCAATGATAACCTAAGTGATAAAGGAGGATCATTTTCACAAAAAAATAGCATTCTACATTCATACAAACACCATTATACATGTCTAGTTAGAAAAGCATTTAATGCATTTTGATCATGTCATCCTCATCTTACGCGTAATTAGGTTGACTGTACAGGTCATGTTCCTCGGAGAACAGATCGGTGATATCACAAAGCTTTATCTCCCTGGTTAGCAGTGGAATAGGTTGAAGATTGTAAGTCCTACCTCCATGGTTAGTAGTGGAATATGCTGAAGATGGTGAATCCTATCTTCCTAGTCAGCAGTGGAATATGTTGAAGATTGTGAATCCTATCGCCCGGAGCAGCAGTGGAGTAGGTTGAAAATTACAAATCTTATCTCCCTAAGCAGTAGTAGAGCAGATCGAAGACGGCGATTCTTATATTCCCAAGGTAGTAGGGAAGCAGATTTAAGCCACTAACCTTATCTCACTGGTCAGTAGTGGAATAGGTTGAAGATTGTAAGTCCTATCTCCCTAGTCAGTAGTGGAATAGGTTAAAGATTGTGAGTTCTATCTCTCTGGTCAACAGTGGAATAGGTTGAAGATTGTGAATCCTATCTCCCTGAGCAGCAGTGGAGTAGGTTGAAACTTACAGATCTTATCTCCCTAAGAAGTAGTAGAGCAGATCGAAGTCGGTGAATCTTATCTTCCCAAGATAGTAGGGAAGCAGATTTAAGCCACTAGCCTTATCTCCCTGGTCAGTAGTGGAATAGGTTGAAGATTGTAAGTCCTATCTCCCTGGTCAGCGATGGAATAGGTTGAAGATTGTGAATCCTATCTCCCTGAGAAGTAGTGGAGTAGGTTGAAGATTGTGAATCCTATCTCCCCTAGAAGTAAAGGATCAAGGTTGAAAATTCTTATCTTCCTTCAAGGTAAAGACGGATTCTTATCTTCCCAAGGTAGTAAGACACTACTAGCCTTATATCCCCGTTCAGTAGTGAAATAGGTTGAAGATTGTAAGTCCTATCTCACTGGTCAGTAGTGGAATAGGTTAAAGATTGTGAGTCATATCTCCCTGGCCAGCAGTGGAATAGGTTGAAGATTGTAAGTCCTATCTCCCTGGCCAGCAATGGAATAAGTGAATCCTATCTCCTTAGTCAGCAGTGGAATAGGTTAAAGATTGTGAATCCTATCTCCCTGAGCAGTAGTGGAGTAGGTTGAAAATTACAGATCTTATCTCCCTAAGAAGTAGTGGAGCAGATCGAAGACAGCGAATCTTATCTTCCCAAGGTAGTAGGGAAGCAGATTTAAGCCACTAGCCTTATCTCCCTGGTCGGTAGTAGAATAGGTTGAAGAGTGTAAGTCCTATCTCCCTAGTCAGCAGTGGAATAGGTGAATCCTATCTCCCTGGTCAGCAGTGGAATAGGTTGAAGATTGTGAATCCTATCTCCCTGAGCAGTAGTGGAGAAGGTTGAAAATTACAAATCTTATCTCCCTAAGCAGTAGCAGAGCAGATTGAAGACGGCGATTCTTATCTTCACAAAGTAGTAGGGAAGTAGATTTAAGCCACTAGCCTTATCTCACTGGTCAGTAGTGGAATAGGTTGAAGATTGTAAGTCTTATCTCCATGGTCAGCAGTGGAATAGGTTGAAGATTGCGAGTCCTATCTCCCTCACCAATAGTGAAATAGGTTTAAAATTGTGAATCCTAGCTCCCTGAGCAGCAGTGTAGTAGGTTAAAAATTACAGAAGTTATCTCCCTAAGCAATAGTAGAGTAGATCGAAGACGGTGAATCATATCATCCCAAGGTAGTTGGGAAGGAGATTTAAGCCGCTAGGCTTATCTTCCTGGTCAGTAGCGGAATAGGTTGACGATTGTAAGTCCTATCTCCCTAGTCAGCAGTGGAATAGGCTGAAAATTGTGAATCCTATATCCCTGAGCAGCGGTGGAGTAGGTTGCAAATTATAGATCTTATCCCCCTAAGCAGTAGTAGAACAGATCGAAGACGGCGATTCTTATCTTCCCAAGGTAGTAGGGAAGTAGATTTAAGCCACTAGCCTTATCTTCCTGGTCAGTAGGGGAATAGGTTGAAGATTGTAAGTCCTATCTCCCTGGTCAGCAGTGGGATAGGTTGAAGATTGTGAGTCTTATCTCCCTTGTCAACAGTGGAATAGGTTGAAGATTGTAAGTACTATCTCCCTGGTCAGCAATGGAATAGGTGAATCATATCTCCCTGGTCAGCAGTGGACTTGGTTGAAGATTGTGAATCCTATCTCCCTGGTCAGCAATGGAATAGGTTGAAGACTACGAATCCTATGTCCTTGAGCAGCAGTGGAGTAGGTTAAAAATTACAGATCTTATCTCCCAAAGCAGTAGTGGAGCAGATCGAAGACGGCGAATCTTACCTTCCTAAAGTAGTAGGGAAGAAGATTTAAGCCACTAGCCTTATCTCCCTGGTCAGTAGTGGAATAGGTTGAAGATTGTAAGTCATATCTCCCTGGTCAGCAGTGAAATACGTGAATCCTATCTCTCTTGTCAGTAGTGGAATAGGTTGAAGATTATGAATCCTATCTCCCTGGTCAGCAGTGTAATAGATTGAAGATTTTGAATCCTATCTCCCTGAGCAGCAGTGGAGTAGGATGAAAATTACAGATCCTATCTCCCTAAGCAGTAGTAGAGCAGATCGAAGACGGCGATTCTTATCTTTCCAAGGTAGTAGGGAAGCAGATATAAGCCACTAGCCTTATCTCCCTGGTCATTAGTGGAATAGGTTGAAGATTGTAAGTCGTATCTCCCTGGTCAGCAGTGGAATAGGTTGACGGTTGTGAGTCCTATCTCCCTGGTCAACAGTGGAATAGGTTGAAGATTGTAAGTCCAATCTCCTTGGTCAGCAGTGGAATAGGTGAATTCTATCTCCCTGGTTAGCAGTGGAATAGGTTGAAGATTGTGTATCCTATCTACCTGGTCAACAATAGAATAGGTTGAAGATTGTGAATCCTATCTCCCTAAGCAGCAGTAGAGTAGGTTGAAAACTACAGATCTTATCTCTCAAAGCAGTAGTGGAGCAGATCGAAGACGGCGAATCTTATCTTCCCAAGGTAGTAGGGAAGAAGATTTAAGCCACTAGCCTTATCTCCCTGGTCAGTAGTGGAATAGGTTGAAGATTGTAAGTCATATCTCCCTGGTCAGCAGTGAAATAGGTGAATCCTTTTTCCCTTGTTAGTAGTGGAATAGGTTAAAGATTATGAGTCCTATCTCCCTGGTCAGCAGTGTAATAGGTTGAAGATTGTGAATCCTATCTCCCTCGTCAATAGTGAAAGTGGTTGAAAATTGTGAATCCTAGCTCCTTGAGCAGCAGTGTAGTAGGTTAAAAATTACAGAAGTTATCTGCCTAAGCGGTAGTAGAATAGATCGAAGACGGTGAATCATATCATCCTAAGGTAGTAGGGAAGGAGATTTAAGACGCTAGGCTTATCTTTCTGGTCAGTAGCGGAATAGGTTGACGATTGTAAGTCCTATCTCCCTAGTCAGCAGTGGAATAGGCTGAAAATTGTGAATCCTATATCCCTGAGCAGCAGTGGAGTAGGTTGCAAATTATAGATCTTATCTCCTTAAGCAGTAGTAGAGCAGATCGAAGACGGCGATTCTTATCTTCCCAATGTAGTAGGGAAGTAGATTTAAGCCACTAGCCTTATCTCTCTGGTCAGTAGTAGAATAGGTTGAAGATTGTAAGTCCTATCTCCCTGGTCAGCAGTGGGATAGGTTGAAGATTGTGAGTCTTATCTCTCTGGTCAACAGTGGAATAGTTTGAAGATTGTAAGTACAATCTCTCTGGTCAGCAGTGGAATAGGTGAATCATATCTCCCTGGTCAGAAGTGGACTTGGTTGAAGAGTGTGAATCCTATCTCCCTGGTCAGCAATGGAATAGGTTGAAGACTGCGAATCCTATGTCCCTGAGTAGCAGTGGAGTAGGTTGAAAATTAGAGATCTTATCTCCCAAAGCAATAGTGGAGCAGATCGAAGAAGGCGAATCTTACCTTCCCAAGGTAGTAGGGAAGAAGATTTAAGCCACTAGTCTTATCTCCCTGGTCAGTAGTGGAATAGGTTGAAGATTGTAGGTCATATCTCCCTGGTCAACAGTGAAATAGGTAAATCCTATCTCCCTGAGCAGTAGTGGAGTAGGTTGAAAATTACAGATCTTATCTCCCTGGTCAACAGTGAAATAGGTGAATCCTATCTCCCTTATCAGTCGTGGAATAGGTTGAAGATTGTGAATCCTATCTCCCTGGTCAGCAGTGTAATAGGTTGAAGATTGTGAATCGTATCTCCCTGAGCAGCAGTGGACTATGTTGAAAATTACAGGTCCTATCTCCCTAAGCAGTAGTAGAGCAGATCGAAGACGGCGATTCTTATCTTTCCAAGGTAGTAGGGAAGCAGATATAAGCCACTAGCCTTATCTCTCTGCTAAGTAGTGGAATAGGTTGAAGATTGTAAGTCCTATCTCCCTAGTCAGCAGTGGAATAGGTTGATGATTATGAGTCCTATCTCCCTGGTTAACAGTGGAATAGGTTGAAGATTGTAAGTCAAATCTCCTTGGTCAGCAGTGGAATAGGTGAATCCTATCTCCCTGGTTAGCAGTGGAATAGGTTGAAGATTGTGAATTTTATCTCCCTGGTCAGCAATAGAATAGGTTGAAGATTGTGAATCCTATCTCCCTGACCAGCAGTGGAGTTGGTTGAAAATTATAGATCCTATCTCCTAAAACAGTAGTGGAGTAGATAGAAAACGGCGAATCTTATCTTCCCAAGGTAGTAGGGAAGAAGATTTAAGCCACTCGCCTTATCTCCCTGGTCAGGAGTGGAATAGGTTGAAGATTGTAAGTCATATCTCCCAGGTCAGCAGTGAAATAGGTGAATCCTATCTCCCTTGTCAGAAGTGGAATAGGTTGAATATTGTGAATCCTATCTCTCTGGTCAGTAGTGTAATAGGTTGTAGATTGTAAATCCTATCTCCCTGAGCAGCAGTGGAGTAGGTTGAAAATTACAGATCTTAACTCTCTAAATAGTAGTAGAGCAGATCGAAGACGGCGATTCTTAAATTCCCAAGCTAGTAGGGAAGCAGATTTGAGCCACTAGCCTTATCTCCCTGGTCAGTAATGGAACAGGTTGAAGGTTATAAGTCCTATCTCCCTGGTCAGCAGTGGAATAGGTTGAAGACTGTGAGTCTTATCTCCCTGGTCAACAGTGGAATAGGTGAATCTTATCTCCCTGGTCAGTAGTGGAATAGGTTGATGATTGTAGATCCTATCTCCCTGAGCAGCAGTGGAGAAGGTTGAAAATTACAGATCTTATCTCCCTAGGCATTAGTAGAGCAGATCGAAGACGGCGATTCTTATCTTCCTAAGGTAGTAGGGAAGAAGATTTAAGCCACTAGCCTTATCTCCCTGGTCAGTAGTGGAATAGGTTGAAGATTTTAAGTCCTATCTCCCTAGTCAGCAGTGGAATAGGTTCAAGATTCTGAGTCTTATCTCCCTGGTCAACAGTGGAATAGGTTGAAGATTGTAAGTCCTATCTCCCTGGTCAGCAGTGGATTAGGTGAATCCGATCTCCCTGGTGAGCAGTAGAATAGGTTGAAGATTATGAATCCTATCTCCCTGGTCAGCAATGGAATAGGCTGAAGATTGTGAATCTTATGTCCCTGAGCAGCAGTGGAGTAGGTTGAAAATTACAGATCTTATCTCCTAAAGCAGTAGTGGAACAGATGAAGACGACGAATCTTATCTTCCCAAGGTAGTAGGGAAGAAAATTTCAGCCAGTAGCCTTATCTCCCTGGTCAGCAGTGGAATAGGTTGAAGATTGTAAGTCCTATCTCCCTAGTCAGCATGGAATAGGTTGAAGATTCTGAGTCCTATCTCCCTGGTCAACAGTGGAATAGGTTGAAGATTGTAAGTCCTATCTCCCTGGTCAGCAGTGGAATGGGTGAATCCTATCTCCCTGGTCAGCAGTGGAATCGGTTGAAGATTTTGAATCCTATCTCCCTCGTCAGCAATGGAATAGGTTGAAGATTGTGAATCCTATGTGCCTGAGCAGCAGTGGAATAGGTTGAAAATTACAGATCTTATCTCCCAAAGCAGTAGTGGAACAGATGAAGACGATGAATCTTATCTTCCCAAGGTAGTAGGGAAGAAGATTTCAGCCACTAGCCTTATCTCCCTGGTCAGTAGTGGAATAGGTTGAAGATTGTAAGTCCTATCTCCCTAGTCAGTAGTGGAATAGGTTGAGGATTCTGAGTCCTATATCCCTGGTCAACAGTGGAATAGGTTCAAGATGGTAAGTCCTATCTCCCTAGTCTGCAGTGGAATAGGTTGAGGATTCTGAGTCCTATATCCCTGGTCAACAGTGGAATAGGTTCAAGATCGTAAGTCCTATCTCCCTGGTCAGCAATGGAATAGGTTGAAGATTGTGAATCCTATGTGCCTGAGCAGCAGTGGAGTAGGTTGAAAATTACAGATCTTATCTCCCAAAGCAGTAGTGGAACAGATGAAGACGGTGAATCTTATCTTCCCAAGGTAGTAGGGAAGAAGATTTCAGCCACTAGCCTTATCTCCCTGGTCAGTAGTGGAATGATTTGAAGATTGTAAGTCCTATCCCCTAGTCAGCAGTGGAATAGATTGAGGATTCTGAGTCCTATATCCCTGGTCACTGGTGGAATAGGTTCAAGATGGTAAGTCCTATCTCCCTGGTCAGCAGTGGAATAGGTGAATCCTATCTCCCTGGTCACCAGTAGAATAGGTTGAAGATTGTGAATCCTATCTCCCTGGACAGCAACGGAATAGGTTGAAGATTGTGAATCCTATGTTCCTGAGCAGCAGTGGAGTAGGTTGAAAATTAGAGATCTTATCTCCCAAGGCAGTAGTGGAGCAAATCGAAGACGGCGAATCTTACCTTCCCAAGGTAGTAGGAAAGAAGATTTAACCCACTAGCCTTATCTCCCTGGTCAGTAGTGGAATAGGTTGAAGATTTTAAGTCATATCTCCCGGGTCAGCAGTCAAATTAGTGAATCCTATCTCCCTTGTCAGTAGTGGAATATGTTGAAGATTGTGAATCCTATCTCCCTGGTCAGTAGTGTAATAGGTTGAAGATTGTGAATCCTATCTCCCTGAGCAGTAGTGGAGTAGGTTGAAAATTACAGATCTTATCTCTCTAAGTAGTTGTAGAGCAGATCGAAGACGGCGATTCTTATATTCCCAAGCTGGTAGGGAAGCAGATTTGAGTCACTAGCCTTATCTCCCTCGTCAGTAATTGAACAGGTTGAAGGTTATAAGTCCTATCTCCCTGGTCAGCAGTGGAATAGGTTGAAGATTGTGAGTCCTATCTCCCTAGTCAACAGTGGAATAGGTGAATACTATCTCCCTGGTCAGCAGTGGAATAGGTTGAAGATTGTGAATCCTATCTCCCTGTGCAGCAGTGGAGAAGGTTGAAAATTACAGATCTTATCTCCCTAAGCAGTAGTAGAGCATATCGAAGACGGCGATTCTTATCTTCCCAAGGCAGTAGGCAAGCATATATAAGCCACTAGCCTTATCTCCCTGGTCAGTAGTGGAATAGGTTGAAGATTGTAAGTCGTATCTCCCTGGTCAGCAGTGGAATAGGTTGACGATTGTGAGTCCTATCTCCCTGGTCAACAATGGAATAGGATGAAGATTGTATGTCCAATCTCATTGGTCTGCAGTGGAATAGGTGAATTCTATCTCCCAGGTTAGCAATGGAATAGGTTGAAGATTGTGAATCCTATCTCCCTGGTCAGTAATAGAATAGGCTGAAGATTGTGAATCCTATCTCCCTGAGCAGAAGTCGAGTAGGTTGAAAACTATAGATCTTATCTCCCAAACCAGTAGTGGACCAGATCGAAGACGGCGAATCTTATCTTCCCAAGGTAGTACGGAAGAAGATTTAAGCCACTAGCCTTATCTCCCTGGGTCAGTAGTGGAATAGGTTGAAGATTGTAAGTCATATCTCCACGGTCACAGTGAAATAGGTGAATCCTTTGTCCCTTGTCAAGAGTGGAATAGGTTGAAGATTATGAGTCCTATCTCTCCGTCGTGATGTAATAGGTTGAAGATTGTGAATCCTATCTCCTCGTCAATAGTGAAATAGGTTGAAAATTGTGAATCCTAGCTCCCTGAGCAGCAGTGGAGTAGGTTAAAAATTACAGAAGTTATCTCCCTAAGCAGTAGTAGAGTAGATCGAAGAGGCGAATCTTATATTCCCAAGGTAGTAGAGAAGCAGATTTAAGCCACTAGCCTTATCTTCATTGTCAGTAGCGGAATAGGTTGACGATTGTAAGTCCTATCTCCCTAGTCAGTAGTGGAATAGGCTGAAAATTGTGAATCCTATATCCCTGAGCAGCAGTGGAGTAGGATGCAAATTATAGATCTTATCTCCTTAAGCAGTAGTAGAGCAGATCGAAGACGGCGATTCTTATCTTCCCAGGGTAGTAGGGAAGTAGATTTAAGCCACTAGCCTTATCTCCCTGGTCAGTATTAGAATAGGTTGAAGATTGTAAGTCCTATCTCCCTGGTCAGCAGTGGGATAGGTTGAAGATTGTGAGTCTTATCTCTCTGGTCAACAGTGGAATAGTTTGAAGATTGTAAGTACAATCTCCCTGGTCAGCAGTGGAATAGGTGAATCATATCTCCCTGGTCAGAAGTGGACTTGGTTGAAGAGTGTGAATCCTATCTCCCTGGTCAGCAATGGAATAGGTTGAAGACTGCGAATCCTATGTCCTTGAGTAGCAGCGGAGTAGGTTGAAAATTAGAGATCTTATCTCCCAAAGCAGTAGTCGAGCAGATCGAAGAAGGCGAATCTTACCTTCCCAAGGTAGCAGGGAAGAAGATTTAAGCCACTAGCCTTATCTCCCGGGTCAGTAGTGGAATAGGTTGAAGACTGTAAGTCATATCTCCCTGGTCAGCAGTGAAATAGGTGAATCCTATCTCCCTTGTCAGTAGTGGAATAGGTTGAAGATTATGAATCCTATCTCCCTGGTCAGCGGTGTAATAGGTTGAAGATTGTGAATCGTATCTCCCTGAGCAACAGTGGAGTATGTTGAAAATTACAGATCCTATTTCCCTAAGCAGTAGTAGAGCAGATCGAAGACGGCGATTCTTATCTTTCCAAGGTAGTAGGGAAGCAGATATAAGCTACTAGCCTTATCTCCCTCGTAAGTAGTGGAATAGGTTGATGATTGTAAGTCCTATCTCCCTAGTCAACAGTGGAATAGGTTGACGATTATGAGTCCTATCTCCCTAGTTAACAGTGGAATAGATTGAAGATTGTAAGTCAAATCTCCTTGGTCAGCAGTGGAATAGGTGAATCCTATCTCTCTGGTTAGCAGTGGAATAGGTTCAAGATTGTGAATTCTATCTCCCTGGTCAGCAATAGAATAGGTTGAAGATTGTGAATCCTATCTCCCTGACCAGCAGTGGAGTAGGTTGAAAATTATCGATCTTATCTCCCAAAGCAGTAGTGGAGTAGATCGAAGACGGCGAATCTTATCTTCCCAAGGTAGTAGGAAAGAATATTTAAGCCACTCGCCTTATCTCCCTGGTCAGGAGTGGAATAGGTTGAAGATTGTACGTCATATATCCCTGGTCAGCAGTGAAATAGGTGAATCCTATCTCCCTTGTCAGTAGTGGAATAGGTTGAATATTGTGAATCCTATCTCTCTGGTCAGTAATGTAATAGGTTGTTGATTGTAAATCCTATGTCCCTGAGCAGCAGTTGAGTAGGTTGAAAATTACATATCGTATCTCTCTAAGTAGTTGTAGAGTAGATCGAAGACGGCAATTCTTATATTCCCAAGCCGGTAGGGACGCAGATTTGAGCCACTAGCCTTATCTCCCTGGTCAGTAATGGAACAGGTTGAAGGTTATAAGTCCTATCTCCCTGGTCAGCAGTGGAATAGGTTGAAGATTGTGAGTCCTATCTCCCTAGTCAACAGTGGAATAGGTGAATACTCTCTCCCTGGTCAGCAGTGGAATAGGTTGAAGATTGTGAATCCTATCTCCTTGAGCAGCAGTCGAGTAGGTTGAAAATTATAGATCTTATCTCCCAAAGCAGTAGTGGACCAGATCGAAGACGGCGAAACTTATCTTCCCAAGGTAGTAGGGAAGAAGATTTAAGCCACTAGCCTTATCTCCCTGGGTCAGTAGTGGAATAGGTTGAAGATTGTAAGTCATATCTCCCTGGTCAGCAGTGAAATAGGTGAATCCTTTGTCCCTTGTCAGTAGTGGAATAGGTTGAAGATTATGAGTCCTATCTCTCTGGTCAGCAGTGTAATAGGTTGAAGATTGTGAATCCTATCTCCCTCGTCAATAGTGAAATAGGTTGAAAATTGTGAATCCTAGCTCCCTGAGCAGCAGTGGAGTAGGTTAAAAATTACAGAAGTTATCTCCCTAAGCAGTAGTAGAGTAGATCGAAGAGGCGAATCTTATATTCCCAAGGTAGTAGAGAAGCAGACTTAAGCCACTAGCCTTATCTTCATTGTCAGTAGCGGAATAGGTTGACGATTGTAAGTCCTATCTCCCTAGTCAGTAGTGGAATAGGCTGAAAATTGTGAATCCTATATCCCTGAGCAGCAGTGGAGTAGGTTGCAAATTATAGATCTTATCTCCTTAGCGGAGTAGAGCGGATCAAGACGGCGATTCTTATCTTCCCAGGGTAGTAGGGAAGTAGATTTAAGCCACTAGCCTTATCTCCCTGGTCAGTAGTAGAATAGGTTGAAGATTGTAAGTCCTATCTCCCTGGTCAGCAGTGGGATAGGTTGAAGATTGTGAGTCTTATCTCTCTGGTCAACAGTGGAATAGTTTGAAGATTGTAAGTACAATCTCCCTGGTCAGCAGTGGAATAGGTGAATCATATCTCCCTGGTCAGAAGTGGACTTGGTTGAAGAGTGTGAATCCTATCTCCCTGGTCAGCAATGGAATAGGTTGAAGACTGCGAATCCTATATCCTTGAGTAGTAGTGGAGTAGGTTGAAAATTAAAGATCTTATCTCCCAAAGCAGTAGTGGAGCAGATCGAAGAAGGCGAATCTTACCTTCCCAAGGTAGTAGGGAAGAAGATTTAAGCCACTAGCCTTATCTCCCTGGTCAGTAGTGCAATAGGTTGAAGACTGTAAGTCATATCTCCCTGGTCAGCAGTGAAATAGGTGAGTCCTATCTCCCTTGTCAGTAGTGCAATAGGTTGAAGATTATGATTCCTATCTCCCTGGTCAGCAGTGTAATAGGTTGAAGATTGTGAATCGTATCTCCCTGAGCAGCAGTGGAGTATGTTGAAAATTACAGATCCTATTTCCCTAAGCAGTAGTAGAGCAGATCGAAGACGGCGATTCTTATCTTTCCAATGTAGTAGGGAAGCAGATATAAGCCACTAGCCTTATCTCCCTGGTAACTAGTGGAATAGGTTGATGATTGTAAGTCCTATCTCCCTAGTCAGCAGTGGAATAGGTTGACGATTATGAGTCCTATCTCCCTGGTTAACAGTGGAATAGATTGAAGATTGTAAGTCAAATCTCCTTGGTCAGCAGTGGAATAGGTGAATCCTATCTCCCCAGTTAGCGAAAGGAATAGGTTGAAGATTGTGAATTCTATCTCCTGGTCAAGAATAGAATAGGTTGAAGATTGTGAATCCTATCTCCCGACCAAAGAAGGAGTAGGTTGAAAATTATCGATCTTATCTCCCAAAGCAGTAGTGGAGTAGATCGAAGACGGCGAATCTTATCTTCCCAAGGTAGTAGGGAAGAATATTTAAGCCACTCGCCTTATCTCCCTGGTCAGGAGTGGAATAGGTTGAAGATTGTAAGTCATATCTCCCTGGTCAGCAGTGAAATAGGTGAATCCTATCTCCCTTGTCAGTAGTGGAATAGGTTGAATATTGTGAATCCTATCTCTCTGGTCAGTAGTGTAATAGGTTGTTGATTGTAAATCCTATCTCCCTGAGCAGCAGTGGAGTAGGTTGAAAATTACAGATCTTATCTCTCTAAGTAGTTGTAGAGCAGATCGAAGACGGCGATTCTTATATTCCTAAGCTGGTAGGGAAGCAAATTTGAGCCACTAGCCTTATCTCCCTGGTCAGTAATGGAACAGGTTGAAGGTTATAAGTCCTATCTCCCTGGTCAGCAGTGGAATAGGTTGAAGATTGTGAGTCCTATCTCCCTAGTCAACAGTGGAATAGGTGAATACTCTCTCCCTGGTCAGCAGTGGAATAGGTTGAAGATTGTGAATCCTATCTCCCTAAGCAGCAGTCGAGTAGGTTGAGAATTATAGATCTTATCTCCCAAAGCAGTAGTGGACCAGATCGAAGACGGCGAATCTTATCTTCCCAAGGTAGTAGGGAAGAAGATTTAAGCCACTAGCCTTATCTCCCTGGGTCAGTAGTGGAATAGGTTGAAGATTGTAAGTCATATCTCCCTGGTCAGCAGTGAAATAGGTGAATCCTTTGTCCCTTGTTAGTAGTGGAATAGGTTGAAGATTATGAGTCCTTTCTCTCTAGTCAACAGTGTAATAGGTTGAAGATTGTGAATCCTATCTCCCTCGTCAATAGTGAAATAGGTTGAAAATTGTGAATCCTAGCTCCCTGAGCAGCAGTGGAGTAGGTTAAAAATTACAGAAGTTATCTCCCTAAGCAGTAGTAGAGTAGATCGAAGAGGCGAATCATATATTCCCAAGGTAGTAGAGAAGCAGATTTAAGCCACTAGGCTTATCTTCATTGTCAGTAGCGGAATAGGTTGACGATTGTAAGTCCTATCTCTCTAGTCAGTAGTAGAATAGGCTGAAAATTGTGAATCCTATATCCCTGAGCAGCAATGGAGTAGGTTGCAAATTATAAATCTTATCTCCTTAAGCAGTAGTAGAGCAGATCGAAGATGGCGATTCTTATCTTCCCAGGGTAGTAGGGAAATAGATTTAAGCCACTAGCCTTATCTCCCTGGTCAGTAGTAGAATAGGTGGAAGATTGTAAGTCCTATCCCCCTGGTCAGCAGTGGGATAGGTTGAAGATTGTGAGTCTTATCTCTCTGGTCAACAGTGGAATAGTTTGAAGATTGTAAGTACAATCTCCCTGGTCAGCAGTGGAATAGGTGAATCATATCTTCCTGGTCAGAGGTGGACTTGGTTGAAGAGTGTGAATCCTATCTCCCTGGTCAGCAATGGAATAGGTTGAAGACTGCGAATCCTATGTCCTTGAGTAGCAGTGGAGTAGGTTGAAAATTAGAGATCTTATCTCCCAAAGCAGTAGTGGAGCAGATCGAAGAAGGCGAATCTTACCTTCCCAAGGTAGTAGGGAAGAAGATTTAAGCCACTAGCCTTATCTCCCTGGTCAGTAGTGGAATAGGTTGAAGACTATAAGTCATATCTCCCTGGTCAGCAGTGAATTAGGTGAATCCTATCTCCCTTGTCAGTACTGGAATAGGTTGAAGATTATGAATCCTATCTCCCTGGTCAGCGGTGTAATAGGTTGTAGATTGTAAATCCTATCTCCCTGAGCAGTAGTGGAGTAGGTTGAAAATTACAGATCTTAACTCTCTAAGTAGTAGTAGAGCAGATCGAAGACGGAGATTCTTATATTCCCAAGCTGGTAGGGAAGCAGATTTGAGCCACTAGCCTTATCTCCCTGGTCAGTAATGGAACAGGTTAAAGGTTATAAGTCCTATCTCCCTGGTCAGCAGTGGAATAGGTTGAAGATTGTGAGTCTTATCTCCCTGGTCAACAATGGAATAGCTGAATCTTATCTCCCTGGTCAGTAGTGGAATAGGTTAAAGATTGTGAATCCTATCTCCCTGAGCAGCAGTGGAGAAGGTTAAAAATTACAGATCTTATCTCCTTAAGCAGTAGTAGAGCAGATCGAATACGGCGATTCTTATCTTCTCAAGGTAGCAGGGAAGAAGATTTAAGCCACTAGCCTTATCTCCCCGGTCAGTAGTGGAATAGGTTGAAGATTGTAAGTCCTGTCTCCCTAGTCAGCAGTGGTATAGGTTGAAGATTCTGAGTCCTATCACCCAGGTCAACAGTGGAATAGGTCGAAGATTGTAAGTCCTATCTCCCTGGTCAGCAGTGGAATAGGTGAATCCGATCTCCCTGGTGAGCAGTAGAATAGGTTGAAGATTATGAATCCTATCTCCATGGTCAGCAATGGAATAGGTTGAAGATTGTGAATCCTATGTCCCTGAGCACCAGTGGAGTAGGTTGAAAATTACAGATCTTATCTCCCAAAGCAGTAGTGGAACAGATGAAGACGGCGAATCTTATCTTCCCAAGGTAGTAGGGAAGAAAATTTCAGCCACTAGCCTTATCTCCCTGGTCAGTAGTGGAATAGGTTGAAGATTGCAAGTCCTATCTCCCTAGTCAGCAGTGGAATAGGTTGAAGATTCTGAGTCCTATCTCCCTGGTCAACAGTGGAATAGGTTGAAGATTGTAACTCATATCTCCCTGGTCAGCAGTGGAATAGGTGAATCCCATCTCCCTGGTCAGCAGTGGAATAGGTTGAAGATTGTAAGTCCTATCTCCCTGGTCAGTAGTGGAATAGGTGAATCCGATCTCCCTAGTCAGCAGTGGAATAGGTTGAAGATTTTGAGTCCTATCTCCCTGGTCAGTAATGGAATAGGTTGAAGATTGTGAATCCTATCTGCCTGAGCAGCAGTGGAGTAGGTTGAAAATTACAGATCTTATCGCCCAAAGCAGTAGTGGAACAGATGAAGATGGCGAATCTTATCTTCCCATGGTAGTAGGGAAGAAGATTTCAGCCACTAGTCTTATCTCCCTGGTCAGTAGTGGAATAGGTTGGAGATTGTAAGTCCTATCTCCCTAGTCAGCAGTGGAATAGGTTGAGGATTCTGAGTCCTATATCCCTGGTCAACAGTGGAATAGGTTCAAGATTGTAAGTCCTATCTCCCTGGTCAGCAATGGAATAGGTGAATCCTATCTCCCTGGTCACCAGTGGAATAGGTTCAAGATTGTGAATCCTATCTCCCTGGTCAGCAATGGAATAGGTTGAAGATTGTGAATCTTATGTTTCTCAGCAGCAGTGGAGTAGGTTGAAAATTAGAGATCTTATCTCCCAAAGCAGTAGTGGAGCAGATCGAAGACGGTGAATCTTACCTTCCCAAGGTAGTAGGGAAGAAGATTTAAGCCACAAGCCTTATCTCCCTGGTCAGTAGTGGAATAGGTTGAAGATTTTAAGTCATATCTCCCGGGTCAGCAGTCAAATTAGTGAATCCTATCTCCCTTGTCAGTAGTGGAATAGGTTGAAGATTGTGAATCCTATCTCCCTGGTCAGCTGTGTAATAAGATTGTGAATCTTATATTCCGAAGGTAGTAGAGAAGCAGATTTAAGCCACTAGTCTTATCTTCATTGTCAGTAGTGCAATAGGTTGACGATTGTAAGTCCTATCTCCCTAGTCAGCAGTGGAATAGGCTGAAAATTGTGAATCCTATATCCCTGAGCAGCAGTGGAGTAGGTTGCAAATTATAGATCATATCTCCCTATGCAGTAGTAGAGCAGATCTAAGACGACGGTTGTTATCTTCCCAAGGTAGTAGGGAAGTAGATTTAAGCCACTAGCCTTATCTCCCTGGTCAGTAGTGGAATAGGTTGAAGAATGTAAGTCCTATCTCCCTAGTCAGCAGTGGGATAGGTTGAAGATTGTGAGTCTTATCTCCCTGGTATCAATGGAATAGGTTGAAGATTGTAAGTACTATCTCCCTGGTCAGCAATGGAATAGGTGAATCATATCTCCCTGGTCAGCAGTGGACTTGGTTTAAGATTGTGAATCCTATCTCCCTGGTCAGCAATGGAATAGGTTAAAGACTAAGAATCCTATGTCCTTGAGCAGCAGTGGAGTACGTTGAAAATTACAAATCTTATCTCCCAAAGCAGTAGTAGGGTAGATTTAAGACACTGGCCTTATATCCCTATTCTTTAGTGGAATAGGTTGAAGATTTTAAGTCTTATCTCCCTGGTCAGTAGTGGAATAGGTTGAAGATTGTGAGTCATATCTCCCTGGCCAGCAGTGGAATAGGTTGAAGATTGTAAGTCCTATCTCCCTGGTCAGCAATGGAATAGGTGAATCCTATCTCCCTAGCCAGCAGTGGAATAGGTTAGAGATTTTGAGCAGTAGTGGAGTAGGTTGAAAATTACAGATCCTATCTCCCTAAGCAGTAGTGGAGCAGATCGAAGACAGCGATTCTTATATTCCCAAGGTAGTAAGGAAGCAGATTTAAGCCACTAGCCTTATCTCCCTGGTCGGTAGTGGAATAGGTTGAAGATTGTAAGTCCTATCTCCCTAGTCAGCAGTGGAATAGGTGAATCATATCTCCCTGGTCAGCAGTGGAATAGGTTGAAAATTGTGAATCCAATCTCCCTGAGCAGTAGTGGAGAAGGTTGCAAATTATAGATCTGATCTCCCTAAGCATTAGTAGAGCAGATCGAACACGACGATTCTTATATTCCCAAGGTAGTAAGGAAGTAGACTTAAGCCACTAGCCTTATTTCACTGGTTAGTAGTGGAATAGGTTGAAGATTGTAAGTCTTATCTCCATGGTCAGCAGTGGAATAGATTGAAGATTGCGAGTCCTATCTCCCTCATCAATAGTGAAATAGGTTGAAAATTGTGAATCCTTGCTCCCTGAGCAGCAGTGGAGTAGATTAAAAACTACAGAAGTTATCTCCCTAAGCAGTAGTAGAGTAGATCGAAGACGGCGAATCTTATCTTCCCAAGGTAGTAGGGAAGAAGATTTAAGCCACTAGCCTTATCTCTCTGGTCAGTAGTGGAATAGGTTGAAGATTTTAAGTCATATCTCCCAGGTCAGCAGTGAAATAGGTGAATCCTATCTCCCTTGTCAGTAGTGGAATAGGTTGAAGATTGTGAATCCTATCTCTCTGGTCAGTAGTGTAATAGGTTGTATATTGTAAATCCTATCTCCCTAAGCAGCAGTGTAGTAGGTTGAAAATTACAGATCTTATCTCCCAAAGCAGTAGTAGAGTAGATCGAAGATAGCGATTCTTATCTTCCCAAGGTAGTAGGCAAGCATATATAAGCCACTAGCCTTATCTCCCTAGTCAGTAGTGGAATAGGTTGAAGATTATAAGTCGTATCTCCCTGGTCAGCAGTGGAATAGGATGAAGATTGTAAGTCCTATCTCCCTGGTCAGCAGTGGAATAGGTCAATCCTATCTCCCTGGTCACTAGTGGAATAGGTTGAAGATTGTGAATCCTATCTCCCTTGTCAGCAATGGAATAGGTTGAAGATTGTGAATCCTATGTTCCTGAGCAGCAGTGGAGTAGGTTGAAATTTACAGATCTTATCTCTTAAAGCAATAGTGGAACAGATGAAGACGGCGAATCTTATCTTCCCAAGGTAGTAGGGAAGGAGATTTAAGCCACTAGCCTTATCTCTCTGGTCAGTAGTGGAATAGGTTGAAGATTTTAAGTCATATCTCCCAGGTCAGCAGTGAAATAGGTGAATCCTATCTCCCTTGTCAGTTGTGGAATAGGTTGAAGATTGTGAATCCTATCTCTCTAGTCAGTAATGTAATAGGTTGTAGATTGTAAATCCTATCTCCCTAAGCAGTAGTGGAGAAGGTTGAAAATTACAAATCTTATCTCCCAAAGCAGTAGTAGACTAGATCGAAGACGGCGATTCTTAACTTCCCAAGGTAGCAGGGAAGCAGATTTAAGCCACTAGCCTTATCTCCCTGGTCAGTAGTGGAATAGGCTGAAGATTGTAAGTCCTATCTCCCTAGTCAGCAGTGGAATAGGTTGAAAATTACAAATCTTATCTCCCTAAGCAGTAGTAGAGTAGATTGAAGACGGCGATTCTTATCTTCACAAAGTAGTAGGGAAGTAGATTTAAGCCACTAGTCTTATCTCACTGGTCAGTAGTGGAATAGGTTGAAGATTGTAGGTCTTATCTCCATGGTTAGCAGTGGAATAGGTTGAAGATTGCGAGTCCTATCTCCCTCACCAATAGTGAAATAGGTTTAAAATTGTGAATCCTAGCTCCCTGAGCAGCAGTGGAGTAGGTTGAAAATTAGAGATCCTATCTCCCAAAACAGTAGTGGAGCAGATCGAAGATGGTGAATCTTACCTTTCCAAGGTAGTAGGGAAGAATGTTTAAGCCACTAGCCTTATCTCCCTGGTCCGTAGTGGAATAGGTTGAAGATTGTAAGTCATATCTCCCTGGTCAGCAGTGAAATAGGTGAATCCTATCTCTCTTGTCAGTAGTGGAATAGGTTGAAGATTATGAATCCTATCTCCCGAGTAAGCAGTGTAATAGGTTGAAGATTGTGAATCCTATCTCCCTGAGCAGCAGTGGAGTATGTTGAAAATTACAGATCTTATCTCCCTAAGCAGTAGTGGAGCAGATCGAAGACGACGATTCTTATCTTTCCAAGGTAGTAGGGAAGCAGATTTCAGACACTAGCCTTATCTCCCTGGTCAGTAGTGGAATAGGTTGAAGATTGTAAGTCCTATCTCCCTAGTCAGCAGTGGAATAGGTTGAAGATTCTGAGTCCTATCTCCCTGGTCAACAGTGGAATAGGTTGAAGATTGTAAGTCCTATCTCCCTGGTCAGCAGTGGAATAGGTGAATCCGATCTCCCTGGTCAGTAGTGGAATAGGTTGAAGATTGTGAATCCTATCTCCCTGGTCAGGAATTGAATAGGTTGAAGATTGTGACTCCTATGATCCTGAGCAACAATGGAGTAGGTTGAAAATTATAGATCTTATCTCCAAAAGCAGTAGTGGAACAGATGAAGACGGTGAATCTTATCTTCCCAAGGTAATAGGGAGGAAGATTTCAGCCACTAGCCTTATCTCCTTGGTCAGTAGTGGAATAGGTTGAAGATTGTAAGTCCTATCTCCCTAGTCAGCAGTGGAATAGGTTAAAGATTCTGAGTCCTATCTCTCTGGTCAACAGTGGAATAGGTTGAAGATTCTAAGTCCTATCTCCCTGGTCAGCAGTGGAATAGGTTGAAGATTGTGAATCCTATCTCCCTGGTCAGCAATGAAATAGGTTGAAAGTTGTGAATCCTATGTTCCTGAGCAGCAGTGGAGTGGGTTGAAAATTAGACATCTTATCTCTCAAAGCAGTAGTGGAGCAGATTGAAGATGGCGAATCTTACCTTCCCAATGTAGTAGGGAAGAAGGTTTAAGCCACTAGCCTTATCTCCCTGGTCAGTAGTGGAATAGGTTGAAGATTTTAAGTCATATCTCCCGGGTCAGCAGTCAAATAGGTGAATCCTATCTCCCTTGTCTGTAGTGGAATAGGTTGAAGATTGTGTATCCTATCTCCCTGGTCAGCAGTGTAATAGGTTGAAGATTGTGAATCTTATCTCCCTGAGCAGCAATGGAGTAGGTTGAACATTACAGATCTTATCTCCCTAAGTAGTAGTAGAACAGATCGAAGACGGCGATTCGTATATTCCCAAGCTGGTAGGGAAGCAGATTTGAGCCACTAGCCTTATCTCCTTGGTCAGTAATGGAACAGGTTGAAGGTTATAAGTCCTATCTCCCTGGTTAGTAGTGGAATAGGTTGAAGATTGTGAATCGTATCTCCCTGGTCAACAGCGGAATAGGTGAATCCTATCTCCCTGGTCAGCAGTGGAATAGGTTGAAGATTCTGAATCCTATCTCCCTGAGCAGCAGTGGAGAGGGTTGAAAATTACAGATCTTATCTCCCTAAGCAGTAGTAGAGCAGATCGAAGACGGCGATCCTTATCTTCCCAATGTAGTAGGGAAGAGGATTTAAGCCACTAGCCTTATCTCCCTGGTCAGTAGTGGAATAAGTTGAAGATTTTAAGTCATATCTCCCTGGTCTGCAGTGAAATAGGTGAATCCTATCTCCCTTGTCAGTAGTGGAATAGGCTGAAGATTATGAGTCCTATCTCCCTGGCCAGCAGCGTAATAGGTTGAAGATTGTGAATCCTATCTCCCTAAGTAGCAGTGGAGCAGATCGAAGATGGAGATTCTTATCTTTCCAAGGTAGTACGGAAGCAGATATAAGCCACCAGCCTTATCTCCCTGGTCAGTAGTGGAATAGGCTGAAGATTGTAAGTCGAATCTCCCCGGTCAGCAGTAAAATAGGTTGACGATTGTGAGTCCTATCTCTCTGGTCAACATTGGAATAGGTTGAAGATTGTATGTCCAATCTCCTTGGTCTGCAGTGGAATAGGTGAATTCTATCTCCCAGGTTAGCAGTGGAATAGGTTGAAGATTGTGAATCCTATCTCCCTGGTCAGCAATAGAATAGGTTGAAGATTGTGAATCCTATCTCCTTGAGCAGCAGTGGAGTAGATTGAAAATTACAGATCTTATCTCCCAAAGCAGTAGTGGAGCACATCGAAGACGGCGAATCTTATCTTCCCAAGATAGTAGGGAAGAAGATTTAAGCCACTAGCCTTATCTCCCTGGTCAGTAGTGGAATAGGTTGAAGATTGTAAGTTCTATCTCCCTAGTCAGTAGTGGAATAGGTTGACGATTGTGAGCCCTATCTCCCTAGTTAACAGTGGAATAGGTTGAAGATTGTAAGTCAAATCTCATTGGTCAGCAGTGGAATAGGTGAATCCTATCTCCCTGGTTAGCAATGGAATAGGTTGAAGATTGTGAATCCTATCTCCCTGGTCAGCAATAGAATAGGTTGAAGATTGTGAATCCTATCTCCCTGACCAGCAGTGGAGTAGGTTGAAAATTATAGATCTTATCTCCCAAAGCAGTAGTGGAGCAGATTGAAGACGGCGAATGTTATCTTCCCAAGGTAGTAGGGAAGAGGATTGAAGCCACTCGCCTTATCTCCCTGGTCAGTAGTGGAATAGGTTGAAGATTGTAAGTCATATCTCCCTGGTCAGCAGTGAAATAGGTGAATCCTATCTCCCTTGTCAGTAGTGGAATAGGTTGAATATTGTGAATCTTATCTCTCTGGTCAGTAGTGTAATAGGTTGTAGATTGTAAATCCTATCTCCCTGGGCAGCAGTGGAGTAGGTTTAAAATTACAGATATTAACTCTCTAAGTAGTAGTAGAGCAGATCGAAGACAACGGTTCTTATATTCCCAAGCTGGTAGGGAAGCAGATTTGAGCCACTAGCCTTATCTCACTGGTCAGTAATGGAATAGGTTGAAGGTTATAAGTCCTATCTCCCTGGTCAGCAGTGGAATAGGTTGAAGATTGTGAGTCTTATCTCCCTGGTCAACAGTTGACTAGGTGAATCAAATCTCCCTGGTCAGTAGTGGAATAGGTTGAAGATTGTGAATCCTATCTCCCAAAGCAGTAGTGGAGAAGGTTGAAAATTACAGATCTTATCTCCCTAAGCAGTAGTAGAGCAGATCGAAGACGGCGATTGTTATCTTCCCAAGATAGTAGGGAAGAAGATTTAAGCCACTAGCCTTATCTTTCTGGTCAGTAGTGGAATAGGTTGAAGATTGTAAGTCCTATCTCCCTAGTCAGCAGTGGAATAGGGTTAAGATTCTGAGTTCTATCTCCCTGGTCAACACTGGAATAGGTTGAAGATTCTAAGTCCTATCTCCCCGGTCAGCAGTTAAATAGGTGACACCTATCTCTCTGGTCAGCAGTGAAATAGGTTGAAGATTGTGAATCCTATCTCCCTGAGCAGCAGTGGAGTAGATTGAAAATTACAGATCTTATCTCCCAAAGCAGTAGTGGAGCAGATCGAAGACGGCGAATCTTATCTTCCCAAGATAGTAGGGAAGAAGATTTAAGCCACTAGCCTTATCTCCCTGGTCAGTAGTGGAATAGGTTGAAGATTGTAAGTTCTATCTCCCTAGTCAGCAGTGGAATAGGTTGACGATTGTGAGTCCTATCTCCCTGGTTAACAGTGGAATAGGTTGAAGATTGTAAGTCAAATCTCGTTGGTCAGCAGTGGAATAGGTGAATCCTATCTCCCTGGTTAGCAGTGGAATAGGTTGAAGATTGTGAATCCTATCTCCCTGGTCAGCAATAGAATAGGTTGAAGATTGTGAATCCTATCTCCCTGACCAGCAGTGGAGTAGGTTGAAAATTATAGATCTTATCTCCCAAAGCAGTAGTTGAGCAGATTGAAGACGGCGAATGTTATCTTCCCAAGGTAGTAGGGAAGAGGATTGAAGCCACTCGCCTTATCTCCCTGGTCAGTAGTGGAATAGGTTGAAGATTGTAAGTCATATCTCCCTGGTCAGCAGTGAAATAGGTGAATCCTATCTCCCTTGTCAGTAGTGGAATAGGTTGAATATTGTGAATCCTATCTCTCTGGTCAGTAGTGTAATAGGTTGTAGATTGTAAATCCTATCTCCCTGAGCAGCAGTGGAGTAGGTTTAAAATTACAGATATTAACTCTCTAAGTAGTAGTAGAGCAGATCGAAGACAGCGATTCTTATATTCCCAAGCTGGTAGGGAAGCAGATTTGAGCCACTAGCCTTATCTCACTAGTGGAATAGGTTGAAGAATAAGTCTGATCTCCTAGTCGTTAGGTTGAAGATCCCATCTCCCAGTCAACAAAGATGGAATAGGTTGAAGATTGTGAGTCTTATCTCCCTGGTCAACAGTTGACTAGGTGAATCCAATCTCCCTGGTCAGTAGTGGAATAGGTTGAAGATTGTGAATCCTATCTCCCTAAGCAGTAGTGGAGAAGGTTGAAAATTACAGATCTTATCTCCCTAAGCAGTAGTAGAGCAGATCGAAGACGGCGATTCTTATCTTCCCAAGATAGTAGGGAAGAAGATTTAAGCCACTAGCCTTATCTTTCTGGTCAGTAGTGGAATAGGTTGAAGATTGTAAGTCCTATCTCCCTAGTCAGCAGTGGAATAGGGTTAAGATTCTGAGTTCTATCTCCCTGGTCAACACTGGAATAGGTTGAAGATTCTAAGTCCTCTCTCCCCGGTCAGCAGTGAAATAGGTGAAACCTATCTCTCTGGTCAGCAGTGGAATAGGTTGAAGATTGTGAATCCTATCTCCCTGGTCAGAAGTGGAATAGGTTGAAGATTGTGAATCCTATCTCCCTGGTCAACAGCGGATTAGGTGAATCCTATCTCCCTGGTCAACAGTGGAATAAGTTAAAGATTCTGAATACTATCTCCCTGAGCAGCAGTGGAGAAGGTTGAAAATTACTGATCTTATCTCCTAAGCGGTAGAATTCTTATCTTCCCAAGGTAGTAGGAAGAAGATTTAAGCCACTAGCCTTATCTCCCCAGTCGAGTGGAATAGGTTGAAGATTTTAAGTCATATCTCCCTGGTCTGCAGTGAAATAGGTGAATCCTATCTCCCTTGTCAGTAGTGGAATAGGTTGAAGATTTTGAATCCTATCTCCCTGGTCAGCAGCGTAATAGGTTGAAAATTGTGAATCCTATCTCCTTGAAGATTAGGTTGAAAATTATAGATCCTATCTCCTAGCGCAAAGACAAGATGGCGATTCTTATCTTTCCAATGTAGTAGGCAAGCGATATGGATCTCCATAATAGGTCAAGATTGAAGTCGAATCTCCTCGTAATAAGTTGACGATTGTAAGTCCTATCTCCCGTCAACAAAGGAATAGGTTGAAGATTGTATGTCCAAACTCCTTGGTCTGCGAAAGGCAATAGGTGAATTCTATCTCCAAAGTTAGCAAAGGAATAGGTTGAAGATTGTGAATCCTATCTCCAAAATAGAATAGGTTGAAGATTGTGAATCCTATCTCCTGAGCGTGGGAGTAGGTTGAAAATTACATATCTTATCTCCCAAAGCGTAGAGTAAGGATCGAAGGCGAATCTTATCTTCCCAAGATAGTAGGGAAGAAGATTTAAGCCACTAGCCTTATCTCCACAGTCAAGAGTTGAATAGGTTGAAGATTGTAAGTTCTATCTCCTAGTCGGTGGGAGTAGGTTGAAGATTGTGAGTCCTATCTCCCGTTAACAAATGGAATAGGTTGAAGATTGTATGTCAAATCTCGTTGTCGTGATGGAATAGGTGAATCCTATCTCCACAGTTAGCGAAGGAATAGGTTGAAGATTGTGAATCCTATCTCCCTGGTCAGCAATAGAATAGGTTGAAGATTGTGAATCCTATCTCCCTGACCAGCAGTGGAGTAGGTTGAAAATTATAGATCTTATCTCCCAAAGCAGTAGTGGAGCATATTGAAGACGGCGAATGTTATCTTCCCAAGGTAGTAGGGAAGAAGATTTAAGCCACTCGCCTTATCTCCCTGGTCAGTAGTGGAATAGGTTGAAGATTGTAAGTCATATCTCCCTAGTCAGCAGTGAAATAGGTGAATCCTATCTCCCTTGTCAGTAGTGGAATAGGTTGAATATTGTGAATCCTATCTCTCTGGTCAGTAGTGTAATAGGTTGTAGATTGTAAATCCTATCTCCCTGAGCAGCAGTGGAGTAGGTTTAAAATAACAGATATTAACTCTCTAAGTAGTAGTAGAGCAGATCGAAGACAGCGATTCTTATATTCCCAAGCTGGTAGGGAAGCAAATTTGAGCCACTAGCCTTATCTCCCTGGTCAGTAATGTAATAGGTTGAAGGTTATAAGTCCTATCTCCCTGGTCAGTAGTGGAATAGGTTGAAGATAGTGAATCGTATCTCCCTGGTCAACAGCGGAATAGGTCAATCCTATCTCCCTGGTCAACAGTGGAATAGGTTGAAGATTCTGAATCCTATCTCCCTGAGCAGCAGTGGAGAAGTTTGAAAATTACAGATCTTATCTCCCTAAGTAGTAGTAGAGCAGATCGAAGATGGCGATTCTTATCTTCCCAAGGTAGTAGGGAAGAAGATTTAAGCCACTAGCCTTATCTCCCTGGTCAGTAGTGGAATAGGTTGAAGATTTTAAGTCATATCTCCCTGGTCTGCAGTGAAATAGGTGAATCCTATCTCCCTTGTCAGTAGTGGAATAGGTTGAAGATTATGAATCCTATCTCCCTGGTCAGCAGCGTAATAGGTTGAAGATTGTGAATCCTATCTCCCTGAGCAGCAGTGGAGTAGGTTGAAAATTATAGATCCTATCTCCCTAAGCAGCAGTGGAGCAGATCGAAGATGGCGATTCTTATCTTTCCAATGTAGTAGGCAAGCAGATATATGCCACTAGCCTTATCTCCCTGGTCAGTAGTAGAATAGGCTGAAGATTGTAAGTCGAATCTCCTCGGTCAGCAGTGGAATAGGTTGACGATTGTGAGTCCTATCTCCCTGGTCAACAGTGGAATAGGTTGAAGATTGTATGTCCAAACTCCTTGGTCTGCAGTGCAATTGGTGAATTCTATCTCCCAGGTTAGCAGTGGAATAGGTTGAAGATTGTGAATCCTATCTCCCTGGTTAGCAATAGAATAGGTTGAAGATTGTGAATCCTATCTCCCTGAGCAGTAGTGGAGTAGGTTGAAAATTACAGATCTTATCTCCCAAAGCAGTAGTGGAGCAGATCGAAGAGGTGAATCTTATCTTCCCAAGATAGTAGGGAATAAGATTTAAGCCACTAGCCTTATCTCCCTGGTCAGTAGTGGAATAGGTTGAAAATTGTAAGTTCTATCTCCCTAGTCAGCAGTGGAATAGGTGGACGATTGTGAGTCCTATCTCCCTGGTTAACAGTGGAATAGGTTGAAGATTGTAAGTCAAATCTCGTTGGTCAGTAGTGGAATAGGTGAATCCTATCTCCCTGGTTAGCAGAGGAATAGGTTGAAGATTGTGAATCCTATCTCCCTGGTCAGCAATAGAATAGATTGAAGATTGTGAATCCTATCTCCCTGACCAGCAGTGGAGTAGGTTGAAAATTATAGATCTTATCTCCCAAAGCAGTAGTGGAGCAGATTGAAGACGGCGAATGTTATCTTCCCAAGGTAGTAGGGAAGAAGATTTAAGCCACTCGCCTTATCTCCGTGGTCAGTAGGGGAATAGGTTGAATATTGCAAGTCATATCTCCCTGGTCAGCAGTGAGATAGGTGAATCCTATCTCCCTTGTCAGTAGTGGAATAGGTTGAATATTGTGAATCCTATCTCTCTGGTGAGTAGTGTAATAGGTTGTAGATTGTAAATCCTATCTCCCTGAGCAGCAGTGTAGTAGGTTTAAAATAACAGATATTAACTCTCTAAGTAGTAGTAGAGCAGATCGAAGACAACGATTCTTATATTCCCAAGCTGCTAGGGAAGCAGATTTGAGCCACTAGCCTTATCTCCCTGGTCAGTAATGGAACAGGTTGAAGGTTATAAGTCCTATCTCCCTGGTCAGCAGTGGAATAGGTTGAAGATTGTGAGTCTTATCTCCCTGGTCAACAGTTGACTAGGTGAATCCTATCTCCCTGGTCAGTAGTGGAATAGGTTGAAGATTGTGAATCCTATCTCCCTAAGCAGTAGTGGAGAAGGTTGAAAATTACAGATCTTATCTCCCTAAGCAGTAGTAGAGCAGATCGAAGACGGCGATTGTTATCTTCCCAAGGTAGTAGGGAAGAAGATTTAAGCCACTAGCCTTATCTCCCTGGTCAGTAGTGGAATAGGTTGAAGATTGTAAGTCCTATCTCCCTAGTCAGCAGTGGAATAGGTTGAAGATTCTGAGTTCTATCTCCTTGGTCAACAGTGGAATAGGTTGAAGATTCTAAGTCCTATCTCCCTGGTCAGTGAAATAGGTGAAACCTATCTCTCTGGTCAGCAGTGGAATAGGTTGAAGATTGTGAATCCTATCTCCCTGGTCAGCAGTGGAATAGGTTGAAGATTGTGAATCCTATCTCCCTGGTCAGGAATGGAATAGGTTGAAGATTGTGAATCCTATGATCCTGAGCAGCAGTGGAGTAGGTTGAAAATTATAGATCTTATCTCCCAAAGCAGTAGTGGAACAGATGAAGACGGTGAATCTTATCTTCCCAAGGTAGTAGGGAAGAAGATTTCAGCCACTAGCCTTATCTCCCTGGTCAGTAGTGGAATAGGTTGAAGATTGTAAGTCCTATCTCCCTAGTCAGCAGTGGAATAGGTTGAAGATTCTGAGTTCTATCTCCTTGGTCAACAATGGAATAGGTTGAAGATTCTAAGTCCTATCTCCCTGGTCAGCAGTGGAATAGGTGAAACCTATCTCCCTGGTTAGCAGTGGAATAGGTTGAAGATTGTGAGTCCTATCTCCCTGGTCAGCAATGGAATAGGTTGAAGGTTGTGAATCCTATGATCCTGAGCAGTAGTGGAGTAGGTTGAACATTACAGATCTTATCTCCCAAAGCAGTAGTGGAACAGATGAAGTCGGCGAATCTTATCTTCCCAAGGTAGTAGGGAAGAAGATTTCAGCCACTAGTCTTATCTCCCTGGTCAGTAGTGGAATAGGTTGAAGATTGTAAGTCCTATCTCCCTAGTCAGCAGTGGAATAGGTTGAAGATTCTGAGTTCTATCTCCCTGGTCAACAGTGGAATAGATTGAAGATTCTAAGTCCTATCTCTCTGGTCAGCAATGAAATAGGTGAAACCTATCTCCCAGATCAGTAGTGGAATAGGTTGAAGATTGTGAATCATATCTCCCTGGTCAGCAATGGAATAGGTTGAAGGTTGTGAATCCTATGTTCCTGAGCAGCAGTGGAGTAGGTTGAAAATTAGAGATCTTATCTCTCAAAGCAGTAGTAGACCAGATCGAAGACGGCGAATCTTACCTTCCCAAGGTAGTAGGGAAGAATATTTAAGCCACTAGCCTTATCTCCCTAGTCAGTACTGGAATAGGTTGAAGATTTTAAATTATGTCTCCCGGGTCAGCGGTCAAATAGGTGAATCCTATCTCCCTTGTCTGTAGTGGAATAGGTTGAAGATTGTGAATCCCATCTCCCTGGTCAGCAGTGTAATAGGTTGAAGATTGTGAATCCTATCTCCCTGAGCAGTAATGGAGTAGGTTGAAAATTACAGATCTTATCTCCCTAAGTAGTAGTAGACCAGATCGAAGACGGCGATTCTTATATTCCCAAGCTGGTAGGGAAGCAGATTTGAGCCACTAGCCTTATCTCCTTGGTCAGTAATGGAACAGGTTGAAGGTTATAAGTCCTATCTCCCTGGTCAGTAGTGGAATAGGTTGAAGATTGTGAGTCCTATCTCCACGGTCAGCAATGAATAGGTGAATCCTATCTCCACAGTCGTGATGGAATAGGTTGAAGATTCTGATTCCTATCTCCCTGAGCAGCAGGGGAGAAGGTTGAAAATTACAGATCTTATCTCCTAAGCAGTAGTAGAGCAGATCGAATACGGCGATTCTTATCTTCCCAAGGTAGTAGGGAAGAAGATTTAAGCCACTAGCCTTATCTCCCTGGTCAGTAGTGGAATAGGTTGAAGATTTTAAGTCATATCTCCCTAGTCTGCAGTGAAATAAGTGAATCTTATCTCCCTTGTCAGTAGTGTAATAGGTTGAAGATTATGAATCCTATCTCCCTGGTCAGCAGCGTAATAGGTTGAAGATTGTGAATCATATCTCCCTGAGCAGCAGTGGAGTAGGTTGAAAATTATAGATCCTATCTCCCTAAGTAGTAGTGGAGCAGATCGAAGATGGCGATTCTTATCTTTCCAATGTAGTAGGCAAGCAGATATAAGCCACTAGCCTTATCTCCCTGGTCAGAAGTGGAATAGGTTAAAAATTACAGAAGTTATCTCCCTAAGCAGTAGTAGAGTAGATCGAAAAGGCGAATCTTATATTCCCAAGGTAGTAGGGAAGCAGATTTAAGCCACTAGCCTTATCTTCCTTGTCATTAGTGGAATAGGTTGACGATTGTAAGTCCTATCCCCCTAGTCAGCAGTGGAATAGGCTGAAAATTGTGAATCCTATATCCCTGAGCAGCAGTGGAGTAGGTTGCAAATTATAGATCTTATCTCCCTAAGCAGTAGTAGAGCAGATCGAAGACGGTGATTCTTATCTTCCCAAGGTAGTAGGGAAGTAGATTTAAGCCACTAGCCTTATCTCCCTGGTCAGTAATGGAATAGGCTGAAGATTGTAAGTCCTATCTCCACAGTCGGCGATGGGATAGGTTGAATCTCCTGAGTCTTGAATAGGTTGAAGATTGTAAGTACTATCTCCTGGTCGAAGAATGGAATAGGTAAATCATATCTCCCTGGTCAGCAGTGGACTTGGTTGAAGATTGTGAATCCTATCTCCCTGGTCAGCAATGGAATAGGTTGAAGACTGCGAATCCTATGTCCTTGAGCAGCAGTGGAGTTGGTTGAAAATTACAGATCTTATCTCCCAAAGCAGTAGTAGAGCAGATCGAAGACGGCGATTCTTATGTGCCCAAGGTAGTAGGGAAGCAGATTTAAGACACTGGCCTTATATCCCTATTCTTTAGTGGAATAGTTTGAAGATTTTAAGTCTTATCTCCCTGGTCAGTACTGGAATAGGTTGAAGATTGTGAGTCATATCTCCCTGGCCAGAAGTGGAATAGCTTGAAGATTGTAAGTCTTATCTCCCTGGTCAGCAATGGAAGAGGTGAATCATATCTCCCTAGTCAGCAGTGGAATAGGTTAAAGATTGTGAATCCTGTCTCCCTGAGCTGTAGTGGAGTAGGTTGAAAATTAAAGATCTTATCTCCCTAAGCAGTAGTGGAGCAGATCGAAGACAGGGAATATTATCTTCCCGAGGTAGTAGGGAAGCAGATTTAAGCCACTAGCCTTATCTCCCTGGTCGGTAATGAAATAGGTTGAAGATTGTAAGTCCTATCTCCCTAGTCACCAGTGGACTAGGTGAATCCTATCTCCACAGTCGTGATGGAATAGGTTGATAATTATGAATCAATCTCCTGAAGGAATGGAGAAGGTTGAAAATTCTATCTTATCTCCTAGCGGTAGTAGAGCGGATCGAACACGGCGATTCTTATATTACCAAGGTAGTAAGGAAGTAGATTTAAGCCACTAGCCTTATTTCACTGGTCAGTAGTGGAACAGGTTGAAGATTGTAAGTCTTATCTCCATGGTCAGCAGTGGAATGGATTGAAGATTGCGAGTCCTATCTCCCTCATCAATAGTGAAATAGGTTTAAAATTGTGAATCCTTGCTCTCTGAGCAGCAGTGGAGTAGGTTAAAAATTACAGAAGTTATCTCCCTAAGCAGTACTAGAGTTGATCGAAGACGGTGAATCATATCTTCCCAAGGTAGTAGGGAAGCAGATTTAAGCCACTAGCCTTATCTTCCTGGTCAGTAGTGGAATAGGTTGACGATTGTAAGTCCTGTCTCCCCTAGTCGTGATGGAATAGGTTGAAAATTGTGAATCCTATATCCACGGCGAAGATTTTGAATCATGGAGTAGGTTGCAAATTATAGATCTTATCTCCCTAAGCCGTAGTAGAGCAGATCGAAGACGGCGATTCTTATCTTTCCAAGGTAGTAGGGAAGTAGATTTAAGCCACTAGCCTTATCTTCCTGGTTAGTAGGGGAATAGGTTGAAGATTGTAAGTCCTATCTCCCTGGTCAGCAGTGGGATAGGTTAAAGATTGTGAGTCTTATCTCCCTTGTCAACAGTGGAATAGGTTGAAGATTGTAAGTACTATCTCCCTGGTCTGCAATGGAATAGGTGAATCATATCTCCCTGGTCAACAGTGGACTTGGTTGAAGATTATGAATCCTATCTCCCAGGTCATTAAAAGAATAGGTTAAAGATTGTGAATCCTATCTCTCTGACCAGCAGTGGAGTAGGTTGAAAATTACAGATCTTATCTCCCAAAGCAGTAGTGGAGCAGATCGAAGACGACGAATCTTACCTTCCCAAGGTAGTAGGGAAGAAGATGTAAGCCACTAGCCTTATCTCTTTCGTCAGTAGAGGAATAGGTTGAAGATTGTAAGTCATATCTCCCTGGTCAGCAGTGAAATAGGTGAATCCTATCTCCCTTGTCAGTAGTGGAATAGGTTGAATATTATGAATCCTATCTCCCTGGTCAGCAGTGTAATAGGTTGAAGATTGTGAATCCTATCTCCCTGAGCAACAGTAGAGGTGGTTGAAAATTATAGATCCTATCTCCCTAAGCAGTAGTAGAGCAGATCGAAGACGGCGATTCTTATCTTTCCAAGGTAGTAGGGAAGTAGATTTCAGCCACTAGCCTTATCCCTCTGGTCAGTAGTGGAATAGGTTGAAGACTGTAAGTCCTATCTCCTTAGTCAGCAGTGGAATAGGTTGACGATTGTGAGTCATATCTTCCTGGTCAACAGTGGAATAGGTTAAAGATTGTAAGTCCTATCTCCCTGGTCAGCAATGGAATAGGTGAATCCTATCTCCCTAGTCAGCAGTGGAATAGGTTAAAGATTGAGAATCCTGTCTCCCTGAGCAGTAGTGGAGTAGGTCGAAAATTACAGAAGTTATCTCCCTAAGCAGTAGTAGAGTTGATCGAAGAAGGCGAATCATATTTTCCCAAGGTAGTAGGGAAGAAGGTTTAAGCCACTAGCCTTATCTTCCTGGTTAGCAGTGGAATAGGTTGAAGATTGTAAGTCCTGTCTCCCTAGTCAGCAGTGGAATGGGATGAAAATTGTGAATCCTATATCCCTGAGCAGCAGTGGAGTAGGTTGCAAATTATAGATCTTATCTCCCAAAGCAGTAGTAGAGCAGATCGAAGACGGCGATTCTTATCTTCCCAAGGTAGTAGGGAAGTAGATTTAAGCCACTAGCCTTATCTCCCTGGTCAGTAGTGGAATAGGTTGAAGATTGTAAGTCGTATCTCCCTGGTCAGCAGTGAAATAGGTGAATCCTTTGTCCCTTGTCAGTAGTGGAATAGGTTGAAGATTATGAGTCCTATCTCCCTGGTCAGCAGTGTAATAGGTTGAAGATTGTGAATCCTATCTCCCTCGTCAATAGTGAAATAGGTTGAAAATTGTGAATCCTAGCTCCCTGAGCACTAGTGGAGTACGTTAAAAATTACTGAAGTTATTTCCCTAAGCAGTAGTAGAGTAGATCGAAAAGGCGAATCTTATATTCCCATGGTAGTAGGGAAGTAGATTTAAGCCACTAGCCTTATCTTCATTTTCAGTAGTGGAATAGGTTGACGATTGTAAGTCCTATCCCCCTAGTCAGCAGTGGAATAGGCTGAAAATTGTGAATCCTATATCCCTGAGCAGCAGTGGAGTAGGTTGCAAATTATAGATCTTATCTCCCTAAGCAGTAGTAGAGTAGATCGAAGACGGCGATTCTTATCTTCCCAAGGTAGTAGGGAAGTAGATTAAAGCCACTAGCCTTATCTCCCTGGTCAGTAGTGGAATAGGTTGAAGATTGTAAGTCCTATCTCCCTAGTCACCAGTGGACTAGGTGAATCCTATCTCCCTGGTGAGCAGTGGAATAGGTTGAAAATTGTGAATCCAATCTCCCTGAGCAGCAGTGGAGAAGGTTGAAAATTACAGATCTTATCTCCCTAAGCAGTAGTAGAGCAGATCGAACACGGTGATTCTTATATTACCAAGGTAGTAAGGAAGTAGATTTAAGCCACTAGCCTTATTTCACTGGTCAGTAGTGGAATAGGTTGAAGATTGTAAGTCTTATCTCCATGGTCAGCAGTGGAATAGATTGAAGATTGCGAGTCCTATCTCCCTCATCAATAGTGAAATAGGTTGAAGATTGTGAATCCTTGCTCTCTGAGCAGCAGTAGAGTAGGTTAAAAATTACAGAAGTTATCTCCCTAAGCAGTAGTAGAGTTGATCGAAGACGGCGAATCATATCTTCCCAAGGTAGGAGGGAAGCAGATTTAAGCCACTAGCCTTATCTTATTGGTCAGTATTGGAATAGGTTGACGATTGTAAGTCCTGTCTCCCTAGTCAGCAGTGGAATAGGCTGAAAATTGTGAATCCTATATCCATGAGCAGCAATGGAGTAGGTTGCAAATTATAGATCTTATCTCCCTAAGCAGTAGTAGAGCAGATCAAAGACGGCGATTCTTATCTTTCCAAGGTAGTAGGGAAGTAGATTTAAGCCACTAGCCTTATCTTCCTGGTTAGTAGGGGAATAGGTTGAAGATTGTAATTCCTATCTCCCTGGTCAGTAGTGGGATAGGTTAAAGATTGTAAGTCTTATCTCCCTTGTCAACAGTCGAATAGGTTGAAGATTGTAAGTACTATCTCCCTGGTCTGCAATGGAATAGGTGAATCATATCTCCCTGGCCAACAGTGGACTTGGTTGAAGATTATGAATCCTATCTCCTAGGTCATTAATAGAATAGGTTGAAGATTGTGAATCCTATCTCCCTAACCAGCAGTGGAGTAGGTTGAAATTTACAGATCTTATCTCCTAAAGCAGTAGTGGAGCAGATCGAAGACGACGAATCTTACCTTCCCAAGGTAGTAGGGAAGAAGATGTAAGCCACTAGCCTTATCTCCTTGGTCAGTATAGGAATAGGTTGAAGATTGTAAGTCATATCTCCCTGGTCAGCAGTGAAATAGGTGAATCCTATCTCCCTGGTCAGCAGTGTAATAGGTTGAAGATTGTGAATCCTATCTCCCTGAGCAGTAGTGGAGTAGGTTGAAAATTACAGATCCTATCTCCCTATGCAGTAGTAGAGCAGATCGAAGACAGCGATTCTTATCTTTCCAAGGTAGTAGGGAAGTAGATTTCAGCCACTAGCCTTATCTCTCTGGTTAGTAGTGGAATAGGTTGAAGATTGTAAGTCATATCTCCCTAGTCAGCAGTGGAATAGGTTGACGATTGTGAGTCCTAACTTCCTGGTCAACAGTGGAATAGGTTGAAGATTGTAAGTCCTATCTCCCTGGTCAGCAGTGGAATAGGTGAATCCTCCCTCCCTGGTCACTAGTGGAATGGGTTGAAGATTGTGAATCCTATCTCCCTGGTCAGCAATGGAATAGGTTGAAGATTGTGAATCCTATGATCCTGAGCAGCAGTGGAGTAGGTTGAAATTTACAGATCTTATCTCTTAAAGCTGTAGTGGAACAGATGAAGAAGGCGAATCTTATCTTCCCAAGGTAGTAGGGAAGAAGATTTAAGCCACTAGACTTATCTCTCTGGTCAGTAGTGGATTAGGTTGAAGATTGTAAGTCCTATCTCCCTAGTCAGCAGTGGAATAGGTTGAAGATTCTGAGTCCTATCTCCCTGGCCAACAGTGGAATTGGTTGAAGATTGTAAGTCCTATCTCCCTGGTCAGCAGTGGAATAGGTGAATCCTATCTCCCTGGTCACCAGTGGAATAGGTTGAAGATTGTGAATCCTATCTCCCTGACCAGCAGTGGAGTAGGTTGAAAATTACAGATCTTATCTCCCAAAGCAGTGGTGGAGTAGATCGAAGACGGCGAATCTTACCTTCCCAAGGTAGTAGGGAAGAAGATGTAAGCCACTAGCCTTGTCTCCTTCGTGAGTAGAGGAATAGGTTGAAGATTGTAAGTCATATCTCCCAAGTCAGCAGTGAAATAGGTGAATCCTATCTCCCTTGTCAGTAGTGGAATAGGTTGAAGATTGTGAATCCTATCTCTCTGGTCAGTAGTGTTATAGGTTGTAGATTACAAATCCTATCTCCCTGAGCAGCAATGGAGTAGGTTGAAAATTACAGATCTTATCTCCCAAAGCAGTAGTAGAGTAGATTGAAGACGGCGATTCTTATCTTCCCATGGTAGCAGGGACGCAGATTTAAGCCACTAGCCTTATCTCCCTGGTCAGTAGTGGAATAGGTTGAAGATTGTAAGTCCTATCTCCCTAGTCAGAAGTGGAATAGGTTGAAGATTCTGAGTCTTATCTCCCTGGTCAACAGTGGAATAGGTTGAAGATTGTAAGTCCTATCTCCCTGGTCAACTGTGGAATAGGTGAATCCTATCTCCCTGGTCACCAGTGGAATAGGTTGAAGGTTATGAATCCTATCTCCCTGGTCAGCAATGGAATAGGTTGAAGATTGTGAATCCTATGTTCCTGAGCAGCAGTGGCGTAGGTTGAAATTTACAGATCTTATCTCTTAAAGCAGTAGTGGAACAGATAAAGACGGCGAATCTTATCTTCCCAAGGTAGTAGGGAAGAAGATTTAAGCCACTAGCCTTATCTCTCTGGTCAGTAGTGGAATAGGTTGAAGATTTTAACTCATATCTCCCAGGTCAGCAGTGAAATAGGTGAATCCTATCTCCCTTGTCAGTAGTGGAATAGGATGAAGATTGTGAATCCTATCTCCCTGGTCAGCAGTGTAATAGGTTGAAGATTATGAATCCTATCTCCCTGAGCAGCAGTGCAGTAAGTTGAAAATTACAGATCGTATCTCTCTAAGTAGTAGCAGAGCAGATCGAAGACGGCGATTCTTATATTCCCAAGCTGGTAGGGAAGCAGATTTGAGCCACTAGCCTTATCTCCCTGGTAAGTAATGGAACATGTTGAAGGTTATAAGTCCTATCTCCCTGGTCAGCAGTGGAATAGGTTGAAGATTGTGAGTCCTATCTCCCTGGTCAACAGTGGAATAGGTGAATCCAATCTCCCTGGTCAGCAGTGGAATAGGTTGAAGACTGTGAGTCCTATCTCCCTGAGCAGCAGTGGAGAAGGTTGAAAATTACAGACCTTATCTCCCTAAGCAGTAGTAGAGCAGATCGAAGACGGCGATTCCTATCTTCCCAAGGTAGTAGGGAAGAAGATTTAAGCCACTAGCCTTATCTCCCTGGTTAGTAGTGGAATAGGTTGAAGATTGTTAGTGATATCTCCGTGGTCAGCAGTGAAATAGGTGAATCCTATCTCCCTTGTCAGTAGTGGAATAGGTTGAAGATTATGAATCTTATCTCCATGGTCAGCAGTGTAATAGGTTGAAGATTGTGAATCCTATCTCCCTAAGCAGCAGTGGAGTAGGTTGAAAATTATAGATCCTATCTCCCTAAGCAGTAGTGGAGTAGATCGAAGATGGCGATTCTTATCTTTCGAAGGTAGTAGGGAAGCAGATATAAGCCACTAGCCTTATCTCCCTGGTCAGTAGTGGAATAGGTTGAAGATTGTAAGTCGTATCTCCCTGGTCAGCAGTGGAATAGGTTGACGATTGTGAGTCGTATCTCCCTGGTCAACAGTGGAGTAGGTTGAAGATTGTAAGTCCAATCTCCTTGGTCTGCAGTGGAATAGGTGGATTCTATCTCCCTGGTTGGCAGTGGAATAGGTTGAAGATTGTGAATCCTATCTCCCTAAGTAGCAGTAGAGTAGGTTGAAAATTACAGATCTTATCTCCCAAAGCAGTAGTGGAGCAGATCGAAGACGGCGAATGTTATCTTCCCAAGGAAGTAGGGAAGAAGATTTAAGCCACTAGCCTTATCTCCCTGGTCAGTAGTGGAATAGGTTGAAGATTGTAAGTCATATCTCCCTGGTCTGCAGTGAAATAGGAGAATACTTTGTCCCTTGTCAGTACTGGAATAGGTTGAAGATTATGAGTCCTATCTCCCTGGTCAGCAGTGTAATAGGTTGAAGATTGTGAATCCTATCTCCCTCGTCAATAGTGAAATAGGTTGAAAATTGTGAATCCTAGCTCCCTGAGCAGCAGTGGAGTAGGTTAAAAATTACAGAAGTTATCTCCCTAAGCAGTAGTAGAGTAGATCGAAGTGGCGAATTTTTATTCCCAAGGTAGTAGGGAAGCAGATTTAAGGCACTAGCGTTATCTTCCTGGTTAGTAGTGGAATAGGTTGACGATTGTAAGTCCTATCTCCCTAGTCAGCAGTGGAATAGGCTGAAAATTTTGAATCCAATATCCCTGAGCAGCAGTGGAGTAGGTTGCAAATTATAGATATTATCTCCCTAAGCAGTAGTAGAGCAGATCGAAGACGGCGATTCTTATCTTCCCAAGGTAGTAGGGAAGTAGATTTAAGCTACTAGCCTTATCTCCCTGGTCAGTAGTGGAATAGGTTGAAGATTGTAAGTCCTATCTCCCTGGTCAGCAGCGGGATAGGTTGAAGATTGAGAGACTTATCTCCCTGGTCAACAATAGAATAGGTTTAAGATTGTAAGTACTATCTCCCTGGTCAGCAATGGAATAGGTGAATCATATCTCCCTGGTCAGCAGTGGACTTGGTTAAAGATTGGGAATCTTATCTCCCTGGTCAGCAATGGAATAGGTTGAAGACTGCGAATCCAATGTCCTTGAGCAGCAGTGGAGTAGGTTGAAAATTACAGATCTTATCTTCCAAAGCAGTAGTGGAGCAAATCGAAGACGGCGATTCTTATCTGCCCAAGGTAGTAGGGAAACAGATTTAAGACACTGGCCTTATAACTCTGTTCTTTAGTGGAATAGGTTGAAGATTTTAAGTCTTATCTCCCTGGTCAGTAGTGGAATAGGTTGAAGATTGTGAGTCATATCTCCCTGGCCAGCAGTGGAATAGGTTGAAGATCTTAAGCCTTATCTCCCTAGTCAGTAGTGGAATAGGTTGAAGATTGTGAGTCATATCTCCCTGGCCAGCAGTGGAATAGGTTGAAGATTGTAAGTCCTATCTCCCTGGTCAGCAATGGAATAGGTGAATCCTATCTCCCTAGTCAGCAGTGGAATAGGTTAAAGATTGTGAATCCTGTCTCCCTGAGCAGTAGTGTAGTAGGTTGAAAATTACAGATTTTATCTCCCTAAGCAGTAGTTGAGCAGATCGAAGACAGCGAATATTATCTTCCCGAGGTAGTAGGGAAGCAGATTTAAGCCACTAGCCTTATCTCCCTGGTCGGTAGTGGAATAGGTTGAAGATTGTAAGTCCTATCTCCCTGGTCAGCAGTGGAATAGGTTGAAGATTGTGAATCCAATCTCCCTGAGCAACAGTGGAGAAGGTTGAAAATTACAGATCTTATCTCCCTAAGCAGTTGTAGAGCAGATCAAACACGGCTATTCTTATCTTACCAAGGTAGTAAGGAAGTAGATTTAAGCTACTAGCCTTATTTCACTGGTCAGTAGTGGAATAGGTTGAAGATTGTAAGTCTTATCTCCATGGTCAGCAGTGGAATAGATTGAAGATTGCGAGTCCTATCTCCCTCATCAATAGTGAAATAGGTTGAAAATTGTGAATCCTTGCTCCCTGAGCAGTAGTGGAGTAGGTTAAAAATTACAGAAGTTATCTCCCTAACCAGTAGTAGAGCAGATTAAAGACGGCGAATCATATCTTCCCAAGGTAGTAAGGAAGCAGATTTAAGACACTAGCCTTATCTTCCTGGTCAGTAGTGGAATAGGTAGACGATTGTAAGTCCTGTCTCCCTAGTCAGCAGTGGAATAGGCTGAAAATTGTGAATCCTATATCCCTGAGCAGCAGTGGAGTAGGTTGCAAATTATAGATCTTATCTCCCTAAGCAGTAGTAGAGCAGATCGAAGACGGCGATTCTTATCTTCCCAAGGTAGTAGGGAAGTAGATTTAAGCCACTAGCCTTATCTTCATGGTTAGTAGGGGAATAGGTTGAAGATTGTAAGTCCTATCTCCCTGGTCAGCAGTGGGATAGGTTAAAGATTGTGAGTCTTATCTCTCTTGTCAACAGTGGAATAGGTTGAAGATTGTAAGTACTATCTCCCTGGTAAGCAATGGAATAGGTGAATCATATCTCCCTGGTCAGCAGTGGACTTGGTTGAAGATTGTGAATCCTATCTCCCTAGTCAGCAATAGAATAGGTTGAAGATTGGGAATCCTATCTCCCTGACCAGTAGTGGAGTAGGTTGAAAATTACAGATCTTATCTCCCAAAGCAGTAGTGGAGCAGATCGAAGATGGCGAATCTTACCTTCCTAAGGTAGTAGGGAAGAAAATGTAAGCCACTAACCTTATCTCCTTGGTCAGTAGTGGAATAGGTTGAAGATTGTAAGTCATATCTCCCTGGTCAGCAGTGAAATAGGTGAATCCTATCTCCCTTGTCAGTAGTGGAATAGGTTGAAGATTATGAATCCAATCTCCCTGGTCAGCAGTGTAATAAGTTGAAGATTGTGAATCCTATCTCCCTGAGCAGCAGTGGAGTGGGTTGAAAATTATAGATCCTATCTCCCTAAGCAGTAGTAGAGCAGATCGATGATGGCGATTCTTATCTTTCCAAGGTAGTAGGGAAGCAGATATAAGCCACTAGCCTTATCTCCCTAGTCAGTAGTGGAATAGGTTAAAGATTGTAAGCCGTATCTCCTTGGTCAGCAGGGGAATAGGTTGACGATTGTGAGTCCTATCTGTTAGAGTATGCCCAGAGATCAATCATGAGATGGTTGTAATAACATACTTGATTTATCATGTTTATTAATATAAGGAGTTACCATTATTATTTCAGTTTCTTTTTTGTGTGTATAAATAAACTGTTTTCTAATAATGTCCTAAGAATAATATGATTATTCTTAAAAGATCCTTAGTCAAGTATTATTGTTGGATAGGACAACAATAATGCATTAAGACTAACATGTAGTTGATTGATGATAAAGAGTTATCATTGATATGGAATATCGAATCGATGCATGAATATGTGTGTTAGAGAACAACATATTGGGTGACCCATTATAAGTATGTTTCTTGGATTATTATGTAATTGTCACGACATTACTCATAGTGATTAATATGTATATGATCCTCGGACTTGAGATCATCATAATCCCAACATCGTGAGTAGTATATTTTGATACTGATCAAGCGTGCAATCAGAATGGTTGTTCTATAAAGGTTGGTGTTGGATATACCACAATCGATGTAGAGGGATATGGTTGGTCGATATAGAATAAGTCCCTCCTACATAATGGGAGTAATATCTTAGGCCACTTGATTAAGTGAAACTAGAAATGCATGGCCATGCTCAAATAAGTTGATATGAGATGTCATACTTATTTGTATATCGTAGTCTGCTTAAAATATCAAGGAACATGGAATGGACTATACAAGTGTGACTATTCCATGACTTGTGTCCAATCCAGAGATAAAGGACTTAAGGATTATTGCATAAAGGTTAATCATAAAGGTTATGTCGAATCATGATCTCTTGTGACTTAGGTAGCAATGATGCATTGCTAGATGCCACTCATTGTTTGTAACATTGGAATTGTTCTAGTATTACGCTAACGTTACAATAACCTCTGTGGTCACACCCTATAGTTAAAATGAACGGAATAAACCATAGTTGGTATTGTTTTTGGTGTCACTTGAATTAAATTAATTATAGAATTAATTTAATTAGATTTCAACACATTATGTACAAGGTTGTTGTACACATAATGAGGTTAGCATATGAATTCAAATAAATATATGGTTTACCGAAATTATATTAAAATTAATGTAATTATAATTTTCGGTTTAAAATATTATTATATTTATTTTAATTCATAAATAAAAACCCTAAAAAATAAATAATAAAGATATAAGTATCCCGTTTTTCTCTGTTTTGGTCTACCAGCCGTCAAAGAAAATTCACTCTTAAAATTGTTTTGGGGATTTCTTCCGTTCGTAGTCAACTGGGTGGATCACGTAGAGGTCGGAGTCTCGATAGATTGCGGCTTAGTTCGATCAGAGATCGACTACGTTGTTGAGAAGTTCTTTGTCTACTCGAGCGACATTAGGTAATTTAGTAACCCTTTTCACCCCGATTCGATCCTCACACATGGATCCGTGGTTAGGGTCGCCGATTATTAATTTTTTCCACTGCGCCGTAGGGGTGCCGGCGATCCAACACTATCTCCCTGGTCAACAGTGGAATAGGTTAAAGACTGTATGTCCAATCTCCTTGGCCAGCAGTGGAATAGGTGAATTCTATCTCCCTGGTTAGCAGTGGAATAGGTTGAAGATTGTGAATCCTATCTCCCTAGTCAGCAATAGAATAGGTTGAAGATTGTGAATCCTATCTCCCTGAGCAGCAGTGGAGTAGGTTGAAAATTACAGATCTTATCTCCTAAAGTAGTAGTGGAGCAGATCGAAGACGGCGAATTTTATCTTCCCAAGGTAGTAGGGAAGAAGATTTAAGCCACTAGCCTTATCTCCCTGGTCAGTAGAGAAATAGGTTGAAGATTGTAAGTCATATCTCCCTGGTCAGCAGTGAAATAGGTGAATCCTTTTTCCCTTGTCAGTAGTGGAATAGGTTGAAGATTATGAGTCCTATCTCCCTGGTCAGCAGTGTAAAAGGTTGAAGATTGTGAATCCTATCTCCCTTGTCAATAGTGAAATAGGTTGAAAATTGTGAATCCTAGCTCCCTGAGCAGAAGTGGAGTAGGTTAAAAATTACAGAAGTTATCTCCCTAAGCAGTAGTAAAGTAGATCGAAGACGGCGAATCTTATCTTCCCAAGGTAGTAGGGAAGCAGATTTAAGCCACTAGCCTTATCTTCCTGGTCAGTAGTGGAATAGGTTCACGATTGTAAGTTCTATCTCCCTAGTCAGCAGTGGAATAGGCTGAAGATTGTGAATCCTATATCCCTGAGCAGTAGTGGAGTAGGTTGCAAAATATAGATATTATCTCCCTAAGTAGTAGTAGAGCAGATCAAAGACGGCGATTCTTATCTTCCCAAGGTAGTAGGGAAGTAGATTTAAGCCACTAGCTTTATCTCCCTGGTCAGTAGTGGAATAGGTTGAAGATTGTAAGTCCTATCTCCCTGGTCAGCAGTGGGATAGGTTGAAGATTGTAAGTACTATCTCCCTGGTCAGCAATGGAATAGGTGAATCATATCTCCCTGGTCAGCAGTGGACTTGGTTGAAGATTGTGAATCCTATCTCCCTGCTCAGCAATGGAATAGGTTGAAGACTGTGAATTCTATGTCCTTGAGCAGCAGTGGAGTAGGTTGAAAATTACAGATCTTATCTCCAGAAGCAGTAGTGGAGCAGATCGAAGACGGCGATTCTTATCTGCCCAAGGTAGTAGGGAAGCAGATTTAAGACACTGGCCTTATATCCCTGTTCTTTAGTGGAATAGGTTGAAGATTTTAAGTCTTATCTCCCTGGTCAGTAGTGAAATAGGTGAATCCTATCTCAATGGTCAGCAGTGGGATAGGTTAAAGATTGTGAGTCTTATCTCCCTGGTCAACAGTGGAATAGGTTGAAGATTGTAAGTACTATCTCCCTGGTCAGCAGTGGAATAGGTGAATCATATTTCCCTGGTCAGCAGTGGACTTGGTTGAAGATTGTGAATCCTATCTCCCTGGTCAGCAATGGAATAGGTTGAAGACTGTGAATCCTATGTCCCTGAGCAGCAGTGGAGTAGGTTAAAAATTATAGATCTTATCTCCCAAAGCAGATCGAAGACGGCGAATCTTACCTTCCCAAGGTAGTAGAGAAGAAGATTTAAGCTAGTAGCCTTATCTCCCAAAGCAGTAGTAGGGTAGATTTAAGACACTGGCCTTATATCCTTATTCTTTAGTGGAATAGGTTGAAGATTTTAAGTCTTATCTCCCTGGTCAGTAGTGGAATAGGTTGAAGATTGTAAGTCATATCTCCCTGGTCAGCAGTGAAATAGGTGAATCTTATCCCCCTTGTCAGTAGTGGAATATGTTGAAGATTATGAATCCTATCTCCCTGGTCAGTAGTGTAATAGGTTGAAGATTGTGAATCCTATCTCCCTGAGCAGCAGTGGAGTAGGTTGAAAATTACAGATCCTATCTCCCTAAGCAGTAGTAGAGCAGATTGAAGACGGCGATTCTTATCTTTCCAAGGTAGTAGGGAAGCAAATTTCAGCCACTAGCCTTATCTCCCTGGTCAGTAGTGGGATATGTTGAAGATTGTAAGTCCTATCTCCCTGGTCAGCAGTGGAATAGGTTGACGATTGTGAGTCCTATCTCCCTGGTCAACAGTGGAATAGGTTGAAGATTGTAAGTCCAATCTCCTTGGTCAGCATTGGAATAGGTGAATCCTATCTCCCTGGTTAGCAGTGGAATAGGTTGAAGATTGTGAATCCTATCTCCCTGGTCAGCAATAGAATAGGTTGAAGATTGTGAATCCTATCTCCCTGACCAGCAGTGGAGTAGGTTGAAAATTACAGATCTTATCTCCCAAAGCTGTAGTGGAGCAGATCGAAGACTGCGAATCTTATCTTCCCAAGGCAGTAGGGAAGAACATTTAAGCCACTCACCTTATCTCCCTGGTCAGTAGTGGAATAGGTTGAAGATTGTAAGTCATATCTCCCTGGTCAGCAGTGAAATAGGTGAATCCTATCTCCCTTGTCAGTAGTGGAATAGGTTGAAGATTGTGAATCCTATCTCTCTGGTCAGTAGTGCAATAGGTTGTAGATTGTAAATCCTATCTCCCTGAGCAGCAGTGGAATAGGTTGAAAATTACAGATCTTATCTCCCAAAGCAGTAGTAGAGTAGATCGAAGACGGCGATTCTTATCTTCCCAAGGCAGTAGGGAAGTGGATTTAAGCCACTAGCCTTATCTCCCTGGTCAGTAGTGGAATAGGCTGAAGATTGTAAGTCCTATCTCCCTAAGTCAACAGTGGAATAGGTTGAAGATTCTGAGTCCTATCTCCCTGGTCAACAGTGGAATAGGTTGATGTACATATATATATATATTTATATTTTATAATTTTTATCTATTTTCTTTTTTATTATTATTGCTTTACTTGATGGTTATTTATTTATTTATTCACATGATCATTATTATCATTATTATAATCTTTAAATGTTTCGGTTTTATTTGTTTCTTTACTTGATATTGAGTATACATGATTGATTTGTTTTTTTATTTATCTTTTCATTATTATTATTATTATTGTTCTTGATCATGCTATTTATACTTACATTAACACAATTGTTACTCTATTATATAATTGTTACCCAAATTCGTATAAAGAGAAAATTTTGAAAAATAAAGGCAATACTCGGTATTTGGAATCTTCGAGAGGATTGAGCCCTAACGTATTGGGTTCCAACTCTTTCGTTGAATCTGAATAATCGAGAATGTTCTTTAATCAAAACATAAATAAAAAACTCATTATCGAGAATTCAATACGTTGTGTCCTAACGGATTGGATATGACACGTTGTTTTCTCGAGATGAGGATTTTTTCTAAAAATAATAAAGGTAATATTCAATGTTTAGAATTTTGAGAAATTGTGTCCTAATGTATTGGGCTGCGATTTCTTCATCTAACTTAAACAATTTAATATCCTTTTAAATTTCATTGCACGAGTGCTTTTTTGGACAAGCTCGTTTTTGAGGAAGTAAAATATCATGCCCTAACTCATTGGGTGTGGCATTTTCTCTTTTCGAAATGAGAGGGTCTTATAGAGTAACTTGTTTTATATAAGTTTTTTTAAAAAAAGAAAAGATCGTATTTTAAATCTCTTCAAAGTTTTCAATTTACGACATTAAGACATTAATTAATTAACTAGGTACCAATTTTTGGGCGTTACGAGGGTGCTAATCCTTCCTCGTATGTAATCGACTCTCGAACCCATTTTTTTGAATTTAATGGACCAAAATCATTGTTTATATAAAGTCAAATTGCTTATTAAAAATGACCACTTTTTGAGGTGACCCGATCACACCTAAATAAAAGGATCGGTGGCGACTCCCATTTTCTTTTTTTTTCAAAATCCAAGTCGACCCCGTTTTTCAAAATAAAAATGGTGTCATTTAGATAGTCAAGCAGCAAAATTAATTGTTTTTTGTCTTATTGTCGAAAATTGAAAATTGGATTTGAAAAATTACGATCCTCTCTTTGCACTTGTTTGTATGATTACTGTAAATCGAGTTTTATATCTTGGCATCATATTGCATAAAAACTGTTTAGTCTTACGCTTTTAAGTGGAAGTGAGAAGCTACTCCTTCGTGAGGATTTCACCTCCGTGCAGGATAGTGGATCACTTTCGGGATACATCCGTACCTATGTCTTCGTGAGATCTTCATCTCCGACAACCATAGGGAAATGTATTCCCCTGAACCAAACTCGGTCTGTATAGCCTATAATGGGTGAGGATTGAGGAATCTGCTAGGTCGGTCTGTAACCAAACTCCCTTAAAGAACTTTAGAGCCAAACCGCATGTAAAAGACTCTAGGAACCCATCCTAGGTAAAGCCACTCCAAACCCCTAGTGCTTACCCGACTAGGTATTCTTTTTGTTTGCTTTTGTTTTGTACTAACCCGTTTTTGTTTTGTTTTGATTATGATTGCATTGCATTTGCATCTTAGAAAAGAGATGTTGATTCAAGTTCGATTACTAACTTAGAAAGCTTGTCATGGAATACGAATTTCTTGATAAAGTGGAAAATAATATGGCTACCTAAATATATTCTGAGAAACACAAGAAGGGTGATGGAAGAGTTCGCGACTTTACTTCATGGCATAAGGATTTAAGATGATTGTCTAAGAGCTTTCGATGTTCCAATTCCCTTAAAGAAGATGATGAGCATTACGAGGATAGGAAAACGATGGATCGTGACCAGGATCAAGAAAAATGGAGCTAGCAGTGGCATCTATTGGAAATTTGTGAGATTTATCTTAAACATGCGGATGAAGGAAAAGATCGATGTTGTCTCTTGGAATATAAGGGCGAGGCCGTACATGCATCTGCTTTATGTAAAGAAATTTGTTTTCTAGTAAAGTTTTCTAAATGTAATTGAATCAAAATCAACGTCTCTTTAGGCATTCGTTTCATGCATCTGCATTACATGACATCATATGCATTAAAATCCATTGAAAGAGTCTAATTGAGTAAATTTATTTCAGCTAATCTGGAAAACCAACCAACCAAACACTCATACGGTACTCGTCGCAAAACTAAGGAAATGGATCAAATATTAGAGAAACTGGAGCAAATGCAAAAAGAAATGCAAGACCAGCTACAGATGCAAATGAAGGAGCAATTGGAAAAAATTCAACAAGATATGACAGAAAGGATGCTGGAGTCTCAAAAGGATATGATGGCTAAGTTGACGCAAGTACTGACTAGGGGAGTAAATAAGGAGAAGGGCCCTATGGTTAATGATGAAGTAGGAGACAAGGATGGACCTCTATGTCCTCCAAGTTTTACTCCTCCGCATGTGCAAACTCAAGCTGAGGTGCATCCGCGCAGATCCTCTGTTACAATTAGGCCTCAGTAGTTTCAGGCTGGTGTCTCAGTGCCGATAAACTTCTAGGCTGGATCAGGTTCTAATCCCGGAGATAACCCGATGAATCTTGCTATCCCTGATTTCGATGAAGTAGCTGAGAAAGATAAAGCAAATGAAAAATTGCCAAAACATTTTGAGGAAAGGTGGAAATAGATTGAAGAGAAATTCAGGGCAATGAAGAGTACTGAATGTTATCGCGGAATGGATGCTAAGGATCTGAGTTTGGTCCAAGATTTTGTACTTCCTTATAAGTTCAAGATGCCAGAATTTGAGAAGTATAATGGGACCAGTTGCCCTGAAGCCCATATCACCATGTTCTGTTGGAGGATGACTGGGTATATTAACAATGATCAGCTACTAATATATTGTTTTCAAGATAGCCTCACTGGGGCAGCACCTAAATGGTATAATCAATTGAGCCGAACCAATATTATTTCTTGGAGGGATTTGGCACAGGCTTTTATGAGGCAGTATAGTCATATATCAGAAATGACTCCTGATAGAATCACCTTGCAAATTTTGGAAAAGAAATCGAATGAAAGCTTTAGACAGTAAGCACAGAGGTGGAGAGAGGTTGCAGTCCAAGTTTAGTCGCCACTCCTAGAGAAAGAAATGATGATGCTCTTCATCAACACACTGAAAGCCCCGTTCATCACGCACATGTTGGGAAGTGCTTCAAAGAGTTTCTCAGATATAATCATGAATGGCGAAATGATGCCATCAGAAGTGGAAGAATAGATGGTGTAGAGAGTAACAAAAAGTCAGTCTCAAGGAGAAAAGAAAATGAGATGAATAACATAGGTTACTCAAAGATCAGTTACTATAAGTCATCCAGGTAAAGGGGTTGCTAGTCAACAAGGTTCATTGATACAAGAATCTGGAGTGAAACCAGGTACTAAGAAGCTCCAATTCACACCAATTTCAATGTCCTATAAGGAGCTATATCAAAGCTTGTTCGATGTGCACATTGTTGCCCCTTCCTACTTAAAACCTCCACAACCTCCGTATCCCAAGTGGTATGATCCGAACGCACAATATGATTACCATGCGGGAATTATGGGGTACTCAATAGAGAATTGCATTACCTTCAAAAAGCTAGTTGGAAAATTCATCAACATGGGTATTGTCAAGTTGGATGACTCATCTAATGCAGAAAGGCCGCTACCCAATCATGATTGATAATGGGGTGAATGCAATATATGAAGAGGTGCTGGGAAGTGTTCACATCAATGACATATAGGAAGACACAAATGAAAAGGGACCTTGTTAGATATTCGCCCTTACAAACTTAGGAGAGTTCTAAATAACTGGACTGCGGAAGAAATCCCTGTAGTTTTTAGAACTTATTTTGAGTAATGTTCAGAACATTTTTGTTGTTTTTAGCCTAAAAATGATAGAAATTCCTTTGTGAAATAGGCTCATGTTTGAACGTCAATATTCTAATGAAATAAATCTATGCATTCATTTTTGAGCCAATATTCTTTCATTCTTTTTGAATAATTATTCTTTCATTCTTTTGAATTTTCTTCCACATCATTGTTTCATTCATAATCATATTGTACAAATAATTATTCATAAATTCATACATTCCCTTATATATTCTTTGGTACTTCCTACGGGTATCCAGATGTCAATGACATGAGTGACGCTGCTACAGACTCAGAATCTCCTTTTGAGCAAGACACGTATTTAGAGGGATCTCATGACTTTGAAGATGACATAGATTGTAACTTATCTCCAGATTTGTTGATGATGGTAGAACAAGAGGAGTCCTACTTCACAAGGAATCATTAGAAATTGTGAGTTTGGTGAATATTAGAATTGACATGACAGCAAAGACGAAGTGAGACCACATTGAGTTACTCCAAGCATTCAAAGATGTCTTCGTATGGTCATACCAGGATATGTTCAGGTTAAGCACTAACCTTGTAGTGCACTGTCTTCCTAAAAAAAAGATTGTAAAACGGTTCAGCAGAAGCTCAAGAGAATGAGGCCGGCCCGATATAGTGCTAAGGATAAAAGAAAAAGTTAAAAAGTAATTTGATGCTGGGTTTGGGTAGCCAACGTTGTACTAGTCTTTGAAAAAAGATGGGAAAATACGAATGTATATGGATTACAGGGATTTGAACAAAGTCAGTCCCAAAACTCATCGCTTTTCACACTTTAGTGGACAACATGGCAGGCCACTCACTATTTTCCTTCACGGACGGCTTCTCTAGATACAATCAGATAAAGACGCACCCTGAAGATATGGGAAGGACCACAGTCATCATCTTATGGGGAACATTTTGCTAAAGTATGGCCATTCGGGTCAAAGAATGCAGGGAGCGCCTTTTTCTTTGATTTGTCATAGCTTTGCCTATTTAAGTCAATCGCTCCGCAATTTTTTTGGGTTTCATCCTAATTGAAGAGGGAGATCCAAAGTTTATGTCATAGTTAAATTTCGCCCTAAAAGGCTCTATGAAAGAAATCTAGTACCAAAGAAGATTTTTTGCATACAAGATAAAAGTGGAAAATCTTATGTGGGAGACTTTATCGAGAAAAACATTAGTTCTGATCAAAAGGGATAACAAGGACTTGCCTAATCCTATGAGTTCAAGATCCAATTAAAAAAAAACCCAAAAAAAACACAAAAAAAACCAAAAAAGAAAAAAAATCAAAATCAAAATTAAAAAATGAAAACAAAAAAAGAAAAGGAAAAATGAGAGGCCAAGGTGAAAACCCGCAAAGGGCTCCTTGAGACTAAAGGGGATTTGAGTTGAAAACCCGAAAAGGGCGGCTCAAATATTGATCGGAATGGGGCATGAGGTGATCAGAGCAGTTCAAATTTTGATCAGATTGGGGAATATGATGATCTTGCTATACTTGAATCAACAGGAAAGGGTAGGCGACATCTTGGGGCATCGACAAAGCACTGTAGATCTCCTAAACACATGTCAAACTCAGAATAGTCTTCAGAAAGTTTGTACAGAGAAGCTCAAGCTGTGATATCTGGGGCACCCAATTTTCATACTATTTATATTGAATTTGTTGTTCTTGGAATACTTCATTCTTTTCCAAGATACACATTCCCAATCAATTTCTTTTTTATCCTTCTTTACTATTTTTGATAATTTATTCCTTTCGAGCTATGCTTAGAACTAACTTTATTCTTATCCATTGTTATGACATTTTTGCAAGCATGTTGCATTGGAATAATGATTAATGGACTAATAAAACTTTCACAATGGAAGTTTTGCATATTACTCTAGAAGTTTCTAAATAATACAGGAACCTGAAACAACACTATTGTTTAGAATGCACCATGTTTAAAGGATGGAAATCTGAAAAGGAAGAGTCTAAATTAAGACTTTCTCTTTGGATTTTGTTGTCAAAAATATTGATTGAACAAAATGACAAGATGTCGTGTTGATGACAAAGTTTAAATAAACAAGAAAGCAATGCTCACCAGACAATAGGAAGAGGTTTCTTCTAAGAAGAAAGCCTTCATTTGTGCATGAGCCTTTGGTACGACACCCTGGGAATGGTGTAAGGGACCAGAGAGATTTAGATCCTGTATCCTTGAATTGTGATAGGAGAGGATTGAGGAAAAGCCATATATTTCTACCATTGGGTTACAGTGGGAGAATGATAGAACAAATTTTGCGTCCCAGTGGATTGAACTTTGAGGTTTACAGAGCATTCTACATTCATGCAAACACCATTCATACATGTCTAGTTAGGAACATTTCAAGCATTTTGATCATGCCATCCTCATCCTGGGCATAATTAGGTTCATTATACAGGTCATGTTCCTCGGAGAACAGATCGGTGAAATCACAAAGCTTTATCTCTTTGGTCAACAGTGGAATAGGTTGAAGATTGTAAGTCCTACCTCCCTGGTCAGCAGTGGAATATGCTGAAGATGGTGAATCTAATCTTCCTGGTCAGTAGTGGAATAGGTTGAAGATTGTGAGTCCTATCTCCCTGGTAAGCAGTGGAATAGGTTGAAGATTGTAAGTCCTATCTCCCTGGTCAGCAGTGGAATAGATTTAAGATTGTAAGTCCTATCTCCCTAGTCAGCAGTGGAATAGGTGAATCCTATCTCCCTGGTTAGCAGTGGAATAGGTTGAAGATTGTGAGTCCTATCTCTCTGGTCAGTAGTGGAATAGGTTGAAGATTGTAAGTCCTATCTCCCTAGTCAGCAGTCGAACAGGTTGAAGATTTTGAGTCCTATCTCCCTGGTCAGCAGTGGAATAGGTTGAAGATTGTGAGTCCTATCTCCCTGGTCAGCAGTGGAATAGGTTGAAGGTTTTAAGTTCTATATCCCTGGTCAGCAGTGGAATAGGAGAATCCCATCTCCCTGGTCAGCAGTGGAATAGGTTGAAGATTGTGAATCCTATCTCCCTAGTTAGTAGTGGAATAGGTTAAAGATTATGAATCCTATCTCCCTGAGAAACAGTGGAGTAGGTTGAAGATTATGAATCCTATCTCCCTGAGAAACAGTGGAGTAGGTTTAAAATTACAGATCTTATCTCCCTAAGCAGTAGTAGAGTAGATCGAAGACGGTGAATTTTATCTTCCCAAGGTAGTAGAGAGGCAGATTTAAGCCACTAGCCTTATCTCCCTGGTCAGTAGTGGAATAAGTTGAAGATTGTAAGTCCTATCTCCCTGGTCAGCAGTGGAATACGTGAATCCTATCTCCCTGGTCAACAATGGAATAGGTTGAAGATTGTGAGTCCTATCTCCCTGGTCAGCAGTGGAATAGGTTGAAGATTGTAAGTCCTATCTCCCTGGTCAGCAGTGGAGTAGGTTGAAGATTGTGAGTCCTATCTCCCTGGTCAACAGTGGAATAGGTTGAAGATTGTGAATCCTATCTCCCTGAGCAGTAGTGGAGTAGGTTGAAAATTACAGATCTTATCTCCCTAAGTTGTAGTAGAGCAGATCGAAGACGGCGATTCTTATCTTCCCAAGGTAGTAGGGAAGCAGATTTAACCCACTAGCCTTATCTCTCTGAGCAGCAGTGGAGTAGGTTGAAGATTGTAGACCTTATCTCCCTAAGCAGCAGTAGAGTAGGTTGAAAATTACAGATCTTATCTCCCTAAGCAGTAGTGGAGCAGATCGAAGACGGCGAATCTTATCTTCCCAAGGTAGTAGGGAAGTAGATTTAAGCCACTAGCCTTATCTCCCTGTGCAGCAGTGGAGTAGGTTGAAAATTATAGATTTTAACTCCCTAAGTTGCAATGGAGCAGATTGAAGCCAGTAATCCTACCTCCCTGAAGTTGCAATGGAGCGGATTAAAATAATAGATCTTATCTCTCTGAAGTTGTAGTAAAGTAGATCGTATCAGGTCTTATCTCCCTAAGGTTGCAGCGGAGCAGACTGAAAAAGCAAGTCTTATCCCCCTAAAGTTGCAGTGAGGCAGACTGAGAATAGCAAATCTTACTTCCCTGGCGGTGTAGTGGAACGGATTGAAGCTACAACAGGGAATCGTAATTCCCCCACATCACAGTTAAGCAGATTAAAAGTTACGAGTCACCAATTCTATCTCCCCAATGTTGCGGTGGAGTGGATCGAGACACCAATTCCTATACCTCTGAAGATGCAGTAGGATGGAATATGGCTGCTTGAAGAAGAAGAGCACCAAAATCCAGCGTGACCGGGCAAAAATTGGTCATTTCTAAAGTCTTTGCTCCGTTCCTGTTACACGACAACGAGCAAAGAGTGGCAGCTGTAATACCCAATTTTAGCTCGAGCTCACAAAAAAATAATAAACCCAAGATAATAAAACAAAGTCTAAGTCCAGTAATATCATTTGGCCCGATCGGAATGGCCCATTACTTGAAAAGGTTGAAGGTCCATCTACAAGCTTATGGAAACATAATTTTCAAGGATATGCAATCTTAGATATGATATGCAATCTTAGATATGATATATGCAATCTTAGATATGATATGCAATCTTAGAATATATGATTTTGTAATCTTAGAGATTTAATTTGTAGATACCCTTTAATCTTAGCCATTGATGTAATTGATCTGTACCGTTGGATTTGGGGAGGCTCAACTATAAATATAGGCCTCTCCCTTCATTGTAAGGGACTTGAGTTGGGAGTAATAATAATTCTTAAGAGTATTCACTCAAATTTCTCTCTCTCTTGCGTTCTTATTTTCTGTGGCTTGTTCTTATTTTGTTGATTTGTGTATAATTTATTTATTGATTTGTATATTGTAGATTTCAAATCTCTTTTCCCTTTTATTCATTTTCAAATTCATTATTTTCAAATTTGTTTACATTTTATTTTGCCTTATATTTTTTATTTTATACTCTTTGTTTTAAATTCATTGGTATTTTATTATTGATGCTATTTAATACTCTATTTGTTATTTTAGTTTTTTATTATTAAATTAATTATTTTAACTATTATGTGGCATCATTAATCTTGTATCATTATTATTTACTTTTTATGCCTCTAAATTTCAAATTTTTGTTATATATATGCATGTATACATACATACGTTTTATAATATATACATATACGTACACATTTTTAAAATTTTTATAAATATATATATATACACATACTTTTATATATTTTCTATGTTTCATAATTTTATATACATACTTATATTTTTTACATATTAAAATATGTATATTTATATATTTTTTTCTTTTTTATAATTCACATACATATATATTTTTCTTATATGTACATATATATTTTATATTTTATAATTTTTATCTATTTTCTTTGTTATTATTATTGCTTTACTTGATGTTTATTTATTTATTTATTCACATGACCATTATTATCATTATTATATTCTTTAAATGTTTCGGTTTTATTTGTTTATTTACTTGATATTGAGTATACATGATTGATTTGTTTTTTTTTATTTATCTTTTCATTATTATTATTGTTCTTGATCATGCTATTTATATTAACATTATCACAATTTTTACTCTATTATATAATTGTTACCCAAATTCGTATAAAGAGAAAATTTTGAAAAATAAAGGCAATACTCGGTATTTGGAATCTTCGAGAGGATTGAGCCCTAACGTATTGGGTTCCAACTCTTTCATTGAATCTGAATAATCGAGAATGCTCTTTAATCAAAACATAAATAAAAAGCTCATTATCGAGAATTCAATACATTGTGTCCTAATGCATTGGATATGACACGTTGTTTTCTCGAGATGAGGATTTTTTCTAAAAATAATAAAGGTAATATTTAAGGTTTAGAATTTTGAGAAATTGTGCCCTAACGTATTGGGTTTCGATTTCTTCATCTGACTTAAACAATTAGATATCCTTTTAAATTTTATTGCACGAGTTTTTTTTTGGACAAGCTCGTTTTTGAGGAAGTGAAATATCATGCCCTAACTCATTGGGTGTGGCATTTTCTCTTTTCGAAATGGGAGGGTCTTATCTAGCAACTTGTTTTATATAAGTTTTTTTAAAAAAAAACAAAAGATCGTATTTTAAATCTCTTCAAAGTTTTTAATTTTCAACATTAAGGCATTAATTAATTAACTAGGTACCAATTTTTGGGTGTTACGAGGGTGCTAATCCTTCCTCGTATGTAACCGACTCTCGAACCCATTTTTCTAAATTTCGTGGACCAAAATCATTGTTTTAATGAAGTCAAATTGCTTATTAAAAATAACCACTTTTTGAGGTGACCCGATCACACCTAAACAAAAGGATCGGTGGCGACTCCCATTTTCATTTTTTTTCAAAATCCAAGTCGACCCCGTTTTTCAAAATAAAAATGGTGTCAACACTCAGCAATTCTGAGCCAATCCTGAACCCAGTAGAAGGGTTCACCTGCTAAGTAATTCAACTTTAGAAGATAAAGATGATAGACTTACTAAATCATGAATTCTCTTTTTGCAGTAAAAACAGGACCAGCCCGACAGCGCGGAATTTGTGCAACACCCAAACATACAACTGATGCATGCCCTAGTTTGTGTGACGATACTATGGTCCTTTTAGATGTTGTGGGGAACTTTCCTAGACCGCCCCAAAAGCGATATGACCCTTATGCAAATACATATAACCTAGGATGGAAAGACCATCCTAACTTGAGTTATGGGGCAAACATGTAATATAACCAGCCATACCAAAACCAATTTCCACAACAAATGCAAGATTCAGGTACCTCTCTAGAAACCATGGTAAATAAATTGCAGCTAATGTGCTTGATTTCCAACAATAGATACAATGACAAACTGTTGATTTCCAACAGCAAATACAATGGTAAACTCTTGATTTCCAAAAGGAAATAAAGGATTTTCAACAGAAAACTAATGCGTCTATAAGAGAGTTGACCACATCAATTGAGAAAATGAACTCACAAGGGAAGTTACCATCACAAACGGAACCTAATCCAAGACAACACCCAAATGCAGTGACATTACGAAGTGCAAAAATACTGAAACCAAATCTTAGAAAGAATCTTGATCAAGATTCCGCCTAGAAAAAGCAAGAGAATGATCAATAGGTCCGAACGAAACCTCCACTGTCCATAATTCAACCTCTGTTTCCAGGGCGATTGAACCAACATCGAAGAGGTAAGGAGGAAAAATAAATCCTTGAAACATTCAGAAACGTTGAGATCAACATACTATTGTTGGATGCCATCAAACAAATTCGACGATATGCCAAGTTCCTTAAGAAGCTTTGCACCAGCAAGCGAAAATTAACTGGAAATGAAAGAGTAAGTATTGGTGAAAATGTATCTGCGATGTTACAACGAAAGATGCCAGCAAAATGCAAATATAGGGGCATGTTTGCAATACCATGCAAAATAGGCCACTTAGGAATCAAAAAAGCCATGTGTGATTTAGGAGCCTCCATAAATGTAATGTCTTTTTCTATTTATGAATCAATTAACGCGGGTTTTTTTACGAAAATAGGTGTTATGATTCAATTAGCAGACAGGTCTATTGTGCATCCCGAAGGAGTCCTTAAGGATTTATTAGTGAAATTCAACGGACTTATCTTTCCTACAGACTTTTATGTGATAAAATGGAAGAGGATAACCCTCATGGGTCTTCAGACATCTTGTTGGGGCGATCTTTCTATAGTACTGTAAATACTAAGATTGACGAGCATAGCAGAACCCTCACGATGGAGTTTGACGGGGAGATCGTAAAGTTTAACATTTATGATGCTATTAGTCACCCGAGTGAAATCTTGAACGTAAATGTGTCGACATAATTGACTCATTAGTAGGAGAAACTTTTAAGTCACCTTATGAAGACAACCCTAAAACGATGTTTGATGATTTTGAATCTGTTAATGAATTGTTATCCTTGATGAATACTAAACTTCTACCTTTTGTTATCCAGGCACCAAATCTGGAATTAAAACCACTTCCCGAGCATCTCAAATGCACATTTTTTGAGAATGATGAGACCATTGCCGACTTAAAAGGGATTAACCCATTGACAAGCACACATAAGATTTTTTTGGAGGAAAAAATTAAACCAAAGCAAGAGGCGCAAGGACGATTGGACCTAAATATAGTGGATGTGGTAAAAATGGAGAATTTCCAAGTCCATACGATTGAAAGAATTCAGCTGGAACAACCCCAATACTAGTTGGGGCGTCAACCTAACGACGTTAAACAATTGCTTGTTGGGAGGCAACCCAATTTTATTTTATTTATATTTTCTATTTACTTTATTTTCTTGCATGTTAATAAATTTTACCTCTATTCTTATATCCAGGAGAATCGAGGAATCAAAAAAATTAAATTTGGAAACAGACAAAAATAGTAACGAAAATGACATAGGGAGTGTTCTAAAGCCTTTCTTTTCATCATATTTATTAATATTATTTTTCACATCGAGGATAATGTGTTTTAAGTAGGGGAGACATTCCTCATTATTTCTGTTATTTTATCTGCTGCTTTTACTATTGTGTTACTGTTGTTGCTGCCTTGTGCTTGTTTCTGCCCACATTTATTTTTTTTAGAATATTCTGCCTCTATTCATACCCAATATTTTAACCAGGAATTGCCCATTATTTAACCTGCGAGCATGATTCCTGTCTACTGAGTTAGTTATGATTTTGCTATAGTGATTTCATCTCCATTGTTTTATTTTTATTAGGCTAAAATATGATTAATAGAGTTAACCCTATATTGCTTATAGTAAAATTGATTAAGTCTAAATGCAAAGAGGACACTTAATACAATTGTATGCTAAATTTATGTTCATGACTATTAGGTAGTTGCCGAAACTTATTCTTGGCACTTGATTTTTTTTCCTAGTCCTCCAAAATTAAAATTTTGTTTCATGATAATAATAAATTTTGATGCCTCCGTGGTTATGGGCGCAGCTTAAAATGTGACTGACTGAGTAACCGGGGTAGGGTGCTTAGGTTGTCATCCTACTTAGCGTCAAAAGGTTGTGTGACATGGTAGGTAAAACTCCTCTAACCGGAATTAAACAAAAAATTTTAAGAATGTGTTGGGCCGAGTAACTGGGGTGGGGTACTTGGTTGTCATCTCTCTTCGTGTCAAAAGGTTCAATATATTCTTAAGAAAAAACATATATAAATATAATAAATTAGGAGTATGTTGGGCTGAGTAACTAGGTGGGGTGCTTGGTTGTCATCTCTTTTCACGTCAAAAGGTTCAATATATTCTTAAGAAAAGAAAAACGAAAAAGAAAAGAAAAATAAAAAAAGAGAAGGAAAAACAAGTAAAAATAATAATAAAGAATTGCATTTGAGGGCTAAGGTTGGAACAAATAGGGTGTCTTGGTAAATTTAGTAAATTACCTAATTTTTATGAAATAATCCAAGTCGATTTAATTTTTGTGTTTAAGCTTGAATATTTTTTCACTTTTACTTAAAGCAAGCTAAAGGTTCTCGTTATTTTCATATGCATTATGTCTAATTTTTATAGAACTTTGGAGTCATACTTCTTTCATGGTAAAATCTAAATTACATAGGGGATAGGAACCATACTTGAGGGCAAGCATGGGCTAAGTAAGGGGGAATTTGATAATACTTTGGAATGACATATTTTTATATATTAATTACATATTTATTTTGAGTATGATCCTACTAATTTGAGCTATTTATGGTTTTTTATCTGGTAGGGACTAAATTGAAGGCAAAAGGAAATTTAGGGGCAAAAAGCGTGAACTTGAAGACAAAATGGGCCAACATACGAAATAGGAAAGAAGTGATGCAGAAAATGCAAAGTGTGGAAGGCTTGGGGGCAAAAATTCAATGAAGAGATTTATAAACATAAGACTCCATTTAAATTTGAAATTTATTAGGATTATTTTTCAAATTATAATTTAGATTTAATTTCAGCTTTTATCTTTATTTATTCTTTAGAGTTTAAATAGGAACAAACTTAGTTTTCCATGTACTATAAATAGGGGATAGAGTGACATAAATTAGTACTCATCTTTTCTGTAAAAGCTCCCTCTCCCAAAAAGCTCTAGGTTTTTGTTCCTTTTTATTATTCAATAAAATTCCATTTTATTCAGCTTATTTCTTTTTTCTCAAAAAGCATGAGCCACTAAACTCATCTAGCCAAAGGTTGTCAAGATTCCCCAAAAAAAAGGTTTATGAGGCTTAGAATTCGCACTTAGCCTTCTCAACGAGTATTCATCGTTTCTCCGCGTTACAAGACTGATGCTTCTGTCCATGTCCTTCCAAAAGTGATATTTTCATTTTGTGCAAAGGCAGCCGCTTTGTATGTTTTGGGAAGTTTGCACAGTCAGTTCGTTAGTTTACTACGTCAGTGGTTGTCGAGCCCAAGAGACAAAATGGCGGGCATTATCCATTGAGAAATGATGATCTAGTGTAAGACGGTCCCACAAAAGTGGCAGTTGGCTAGAGTCAGGTTCCTCTAAATCGTAAGTCTAAAATCTAAATGGAGCTGGTGGTCGTAGGCTTCCTCTTCCACTATAACTGGCTTATTCTGTCATGAGAAGGATCACCTAAAAGCTTAGGATTGAACCCAAGGAGGATCGAGATAACCAGAGGCTAGAACCCCTCAAATCAAAGAATATGTTCTCTCAATTCTGTTTATTTTTACAATTTCAATTTCAATTTATATAATCTCAATTCGTCCATATTTTTAATTCTGTCTTTTTTATTTTTTCAGGTACGCCGTTTTTCTTGGGCACGACTGGTCCTTGGATCTCGAGGAACAAGAAGTTATGCAAATCAAGTCCCTGAGGATTTGACCGTACTTCCCTTATACTATTCTTTCGTTATTTCATAGTGATAGGTTATTTTTTGTACTTTCAACGACGCACCATTTCCACATAATAGGAAGGGGGATTTGTTGGGCTATGGGTTGAGATTATTTGTTGATAGTCTGATTTGAGTTGTATGCCCTTTATTGTGGTTTGGTTGTGATTTTGTAACAAAACTTTGATTATAGTGGAATTTTTTGTGGACTTTGTAAGTCCCGTGATTTTTACCCTTTACTTTAAAGGGGTTTTTCATATAAAAATTGTGTGTTTCGATTTATTGTTTTTGCTTGTAATATTATGATTTATTTGGACCCATTGTTAATATATATTGTATTATTAAATTTGATATAATCATTAAATTGATGTTATGAAAAGGAAATAATACCAATTATCCTTCCGCGATTTTTCGTTGTTTTGAGATTCATCCCAAACACTAAGGGCACGTTTGGTTCGCTGTAATGGAATAGAGCTGTAATAGTAATTCAATTTTTTGGTTGAATGGAATGGAATAGAACTGTAATGGTATTCTTCTGTTAGGTTGAATGGAATGATGTTGTAATAGCATAAGGAAAAAAACTAAAATGACTAGAATCCTTTAGCAGAATTTTTTTTAGGTTGATGATTATTGTTATTGTTATTAAATTTTAATAAGATTATTATTGAAAATAATTTAATAAAAATAATAAATAATTTAACCTTATTTTAACATAATTATTATTAAATATAATTTAATAGAAAATATAATTTAATAACATTCTTAATATAATTATTATATGAATTAAAAAATTAAAATATATAATACTATAAAATATATATAATCTACTTTATTATTTTTAAACTACAATACATATTTAATGTACTAAAATATCATTAATGAAACAAATAATTTAATTATTCTACAATAAAAACAAAATATTAGAAGTAATAAATAACTTGAGAATTATATTAAGAATGTTATTAAATTATATTTTTATTAAATTTTATTTAATAAGATTATTAAGATTATTTAAAAGTAAACAATGTTAATGGATTAGATTTATTAAGATGTTTATTAATTATGCTTGTTTATATATTACATGGATGTTATTTAACATAATGCTAAACAAAAGTATTACTTAACATAACAATGGAAGATAGGTAGAGGCAGGCCAAGGTTTCTGGTTTGCTTTGAAACATAACAATGGAAGTTAGGCAACCACACAAGCTGAAAAAAAGAAAAGAAAAAAGCCAATGGATGAACTGGAAATTAGGCAATCTAACAGAATTTCTCTAAAAGTGACAAAATAATCAACAAGAAACCTAGTATTCCACCATGTTTAACCCCAATGATCTTGTTGCAATGGAAAAATATGGAAACCAAACAACAATACAAGAATTACGAACAATAAAAAGCATCCAAGCCAAAAAATATGGAACTTTCCCTTTTTATATTTAACACTCTCCAGTATTAGATAATAGATAGAGATATCTAACTACCAAGGCTAAATCTAAACTATACAACAACTCTTTCAAATATTAATAGAATTAAAAGAGCCCATAAGCCAAGCTAATGAAAAGCATAGTGAACAATGAACAAAAACATGGAAGGAATTCATGATATAACAACATTTCAACCAACATGGATTTGAGCAGCATATTGTTTCTTTAAATCTACTTCTGTATATAATTTTTCTTTACCGATCTAAGTACTTCCATAAATAGGAAAACTTCCAGCTCGAAAAAAAAAAGAGCACAGACAACCTTTCACTTCAAATGTGAAACACGTGCTTAAGATGAAATTGATAAAAGGAGTTAGTGTACCCCGCCAACCCACATACAAAAAAAATGGCAAACCACAAATTAACATAAACGGTCGTTCATGTTCCATGCAAAAAATGGGTATGCACGTCACACAATTATCACTCATAGCTGACTTGTCATCTACACTCATCCCAGAGAAGAGATCATCCACATTTTTTGTTCCCTTAGTAGTGTGAAATGAGACATCTGGAAAGGGATCATCATCATTTTTCAGCTCACTGGTGCTGAGATTAGTACCAATACCATCTCCTAGTAAGTCGTCAATAAGAGGTGTTGCTATCCGTACTATAGTATTTTGATAATTTTGATCTTTTGTGGAACTATCTAGTCCATTGTAATCGTCTGGATCACCAGTGTCGATCAGGTCAGGCATTTGAACAAGTGTGGTCTCAGCTTTCAAAAACTTTTTTGAAGTACTTGCCAAACCACCAGGTTGTTCCCCATTCAAAAGGACTAATACCTGTTTAATAAGCAAATATATATATGTCAACTGTGGCATCTATTTCATTAACTCAGTAAATTGTATCCTACCAGCTTTAAATTAGTATTCAGTGTAAATAATAACTTTTTAAAGTCAGAGAGCACTATAGATCATAACATTTAAAGCAGTAAAGATTGAAGTACAATATCATATGAAGATCATCATTACTGTCATTTTGCTGAAGAGAAACCAAAATAAGGGAACTTTAACATAATGTGACATCAATTGAGAGCCATCTTAAAATATCTCAATCTGTAGGTTCAAGGAAAAGGTAGAGATGGAACTGTCCTCAAATAATAATGGAGAGGAAACAAAAGACTGATCAAAATGAAGGGTCTTAATTCTCTGAACTAATGTTTAAGGGGAAAAAATGAAGCAGC